>NC_057804.1:643330427-643336173 GCF_018294505.1 Triticum aestivum | reverse complement strand
GCGCCTCCCCTTATTGCTTCCGGCACGCGACCAGCCGCTTTGGTTTGAGGATCCCGCATTCTCTATTGGTATGCTTTGCTGTCCTTCTAGGAGTACCATGAATTTCGCATGGCTGATCGAGCGTGTGGCTCGGGCCGAATAGGCTTGAGCTGCTCTTTGTCCGTTGACCGGACTGGTATTTACTGGACCTGGCACCAGTTTCCTTGACTTGATGTTTGTTGCCATTGCGCCGAGGCTTGAGGGTGCCTCCTCATGTATGCTTCTTGCTGTCTTGGACCTTGTCTGGATGTCTGGGCGTGTGCCTGTGGTTTTCCTGCTCGAGTTGAGGTAGCCAGTTGTGCCGTGTATGCCCTTTGCTGGGGCTGTCGAGTTCGTACTTTTCGGTGGCCAGTACCTTGGTCCATCTGTCCACTAGCACATCTTGGTCAGCTTTAAGCTGCTCTTGCTTCCTTTGTAGGCTCCTTGCCGTGGCCATGAGCCGTCGCTTGAAGCGAACTTGCTCCACTTGGTCTTTAGGTACGCCGAATTCATCATTGCCGAGGCTTACCTCGTCGTCGGAGGGGGTGTATAATTGTCCCTCTCCAAGTATCCCATCGTGACCGGTCCGGCCTGCTTGAGGGTAGGCTGACAAGGGTTGTATTCCTCTTCGGCACCATCCGGACAGCTTTCATCTCCGGGGCCGGTGTTGATGTGGCAGGGCTTGGAGTGGCGCCGATGACGCGCATGTTTTACTTTTCTTCCTGAGGGGTTATCCTCCGTTGCCTCGCCGCCATTGGTTTCCATTGGAGTGTCCACCATATATATATCGTATGAGGAGGTGGCCGCCCACCGCCCTATGAGCGGTGGTTCCTATAGTTCTCCTGCATCGTCGTCCATACCGTTGATGTCTTCGGAGTCGAAGTCAAGCACGTCGGTTAAATCATCGACTATGGCAATGAAGTGGGTGGTGGGTGGGCAATGAATTCCGTCGTCGTCTTCTTCCCACTCAAGCCAGACATAGTTCGGCCCAGAATCTCCTGACAAAGAGAGAGACTTCAATAAGTTCAGCATGTCGCCAAAGGGCGTGTGCTGAAAGACGTCCGCTGCGGTGAACTCCATCGCCGGGGCCCAACCAGGCTCTGCGGGCTCGGGGACGCGCGTACTGGAACCTACGACCGGATATGAATCCGGGGGTCCGGAGTCACAGGCTCCCTCAGAAGCGAGGCCTGTGTTCGGCTCCATCGCCGATGAGGGTACGGCCTGCAGGGCAGGGTCCAGCCCTCCGTCCTTAGGCAAAGCAACCTGCCCCGGATTTAGATCTGGGGCTTCTGCCAGGGTGATATCCCGAGCATCGCCTGACAGTAGGTCTAAGCCGTGCTCATCGTGACTGTTCGGCGCTCCCGGTGCTGGCCCGAATCCGTCGAAGATCAAGTCTCCGCGAATATCCGCTGTGTAGTTCAAGTTTCCGAACCTGACCTGGTGGCTGGGGGCATAGCTATCGATCTGCTCCAGGTGGCCAAGCGAATTGGCTTGCAGTGTGAAGCCGCCGAACACGAAGATCTGTCTGGGGAGGAAAGTCTCGCCATGGACAGCGTCGTTGATGATGATCGAAGGAGCCATCGAGCCTGACAGCGACGACACAGAGGAACTCTCAATGAAAGCACCAATGTCGGTGTCAAAACCGGCGGATCTCGGGTAGGGGGTCCCGATCTGTGCGTCAAGGCCGATGGTAAAAAGAAGCAAGGGACATAGATGTTTACCCAGGTTCGGGCCCTCTCGATGGAGGTAAAACCCTACTTCCTGCTTGATTAATATTGATGATATGGGTAGTACAAGAGTAGATCTACCACGAGATCGTAGAGGCTAAACCCTAAGAGATAGCCCATGATGGTATGATTGTAATTGTGATCGGCCTTCTAAGGACCAACCTCTCCGGTTTATATAGACACCGGAGAGGGCTAGGGTTTACATGGAGTCGGTTACATGGAAGGAAACATAATATGCTGATCGCCAAGCTTGCCTTCCACGCAAAGGAGAGTCCCATCCGGACACGGGCCGAAGTCTTGAGTCTTGTATCTTCACGCTTCAATAGTCCGGACGTTGTACACAGTCCGGCTGTCCGGATACCCCCTAATCCAGGACTCCCTGAGTGACCGACACGTGGCATCCACCATAACTGAACGCCGTTAAGCTATCGGGACGGGTTTTGGATCCGATAACCCGTTAACAGCCCCGACCAATGGGGATTTTCAATGTGTAAAATCATCATTGGCTGGAGGAAACACGTGTCGGCTCATCGTTGGGACAGATGTCATCCACTCATTGAACAGAAGGCGCCTATGATACGTCGACATGTGGCACGGACCAACAGAGGCCCATTCCTGTGAAAAGGCCGGCCCGTTTGACTTGGTCAAAAGGTGGCGGGCCGGCCCATGGAAAGCCTGTTAACGGCCTGTTCGCATATAGCCCATTTACAACCCGCTAACCCAAGGCTCGTTACGCCCTATCTGAATTTGGCCCAGTAGCGTCATCTGGGCCATCCAATATGATTCCAGCCCGTTTTCACTTCTGGCCCATGTATGGCCCATGACGTCTTTCGGCCCATATGAGGCCCTATGTAACTCTTGGCCTATTAACGGCCCGTGGTGAAACTGGCCCGCAATGAACAGTGTATCACTTTACACCCATTAACGGCCCGTGGTGAAACTCGCCCGTAATGAACAGTATATCACTTTATACCCATTAAGGGCCCGTTATTCAGTTGGGCCATTTCAAGCAAATGTTATCTTTTGGCCTTCTCAGATCCCATTTATTCTTGGGCTCATTTCCAGCATTCATTTACTTACGACCCGTTACTGTCATTTTCTGCTTGTGGGCCAAATTCAGCCCGTGGTTACATCGGCCCGTTTGTAGTCCGTTAATACGTTGGGCTGTTTTCATAGCGTCATCAAATACGGCCTATTAACGATGGCCCGTTATGGTCATACAGCCCATATAAGGCCCATTGGTGATACGGCCCGTAGAAGGCCCATTGTTTCTACGGCCCGTAGAAGGCCCACTGTTTCTACGGCCCATAGAAGGCCCACTGTTTCTATGGCCCGTAGGAGGCCCAGTGTCACTACAGTAAATATTAGCCCATGGTTATTGTGGCCTAGTTTTAAAAAATAGGTTATTGCAGCCACTAGCAAACCGCGGAAAAGAACTACACCGACTACAAGCAAACAAATAAACAAGACAACAAGGAAATAAATAAGCAAGTAACTTATGCTAGGCTATCGCGGCTATTACACATATTACATCCACTGGGCATCAAAGTTCGCCACCAGTGCAAATATAGGGAACAAAGCAGCATATCATATACACTGGTTGTCAAAGTTGGCGACCAACACAAATAAACGCCACAACAAAACAAATCCAAAACTGAAACCACTTCAGAAGATCTCAAGAAACAATATCCTGGGTACCCGTAATGCTGGCAAGATGCTTAGCAAGCTTATTAACTTTCTCTTGTTTGGCGCTTAAATCCTCCAGCGCTTGCTGTTGCACCAGAAAATATGCATCTGAATTCTACAGGGACTTCCTCAGTCCTTCAGCTTCCTGTCGTAGCACATCTGATCGATGTCTTTCAACTTGAAGTTGAGACTCAAGAAGAAGAACTGATTCAGGCAGCGAGTTCGAAGAGCTTGTGCCAGCAGTAGTGGCCAGTAACTCGAATACTACATCAAGACAGGACTTTTGGGTTCCCTCACTGTCATCAAGATAGTTTTTATCAGCTTTCTTGGAGACCAACAGGGATGTCTCACTATCTAGAACCTTATCTGCATTACTTCCTTTACCATTGGATAACGCGGTATTGTTCTCCAATATTTTGTCCGCATTCTAAAAGAGAAACAAGCGGACACATCACATGTTTACCATGTTGTATATGAAACTCATTTTGGTAAATGAGTTCAGTAGTAAAGTGGACAGGATAACAACATGAAACAAACATATATCTATGTACCATGGTCACTTTATGGTCTATATAATTCTAGTTTTTGTTCCCAAATCAAGATAGAGACACAGTTCAAATAATATTTGTTCAAGACAAAGCAGAATAGACAGAATATAAGTGTGGGTAACTATAGAGCAATAACAACACTTGTAATGTGCATGACATGAGAACATAACTGTTTATTCAATTGAAACTGAAATCAACATAGAGCAGGTTACAACAGCAAACCAGTTAAAGAAACAGGTTTAAAACATACCTGTTGCGCCATTGGAGTTTCAATTCCATCCTTTAAATTTGAAAATAGTTGGTATGAGTAAATACGGTAATGCAAGAGCAAAGGAGTATGAACCATAGCTACAGAACCTGACCTGAGAACAAATCTTCTTCTCCTTTAAGCGTTGAGTTGGGATTCGGAGTGGTGGTCCTCGTGCTTTGGGCACTGCAGTTCCTTTACTAACTGCTCGTGTTTCGGTGCTTTGTGGTGGAGACGGTGCTCTGTCAACTGGAACTGGGTTAGTATCTGCCGGGTTTGGGGAAGGGGTGTAGTTGGTTCTCTGTCCAACTGGGTAGGGGTACAATCTGCGAGAGTCTGGGTTATGTGTGGTGGATCTGGCCCTTGGGCAAGTACAACTGTGGTTCTATCTGCATCAACCGGTAGCACTATCTTTTCTAAAGACCGGGTTGTTAGTCCCTTAGATACTGCCATCATGCTCTCCAATTCAAATGGCTGATAAACAAGAAAAGTAATTGAAAGTATAGACGTTGTATGATAGACAGGTGCAATGGATAGTGGGGAATAAAAGAGGGCATGAAATAATTCATATTTATGTTGTCTAACCAAACAGGATAGCATGACACAATTTCACATATATGATGGCTAACTAAACAGGATAGCATGACACAATTTCACATTATGATGGCTAACTAAAAAAGATGGGAAGACATAGTTCAAAATATGAGACTATGTAAATAGGATGACATGACATAACTATATAATGTGTTTATTAAATAGGTTGGCATGCCATAATTCACATACATTCATGGATAGAATGTCATAATTCTAAATATGATGACGGTAAACACTAAACAGGATGAGATGATATAACTATATGATGTCTTTATTAAATGGGTTGCCATGCCATAATTCAGATAGATGATGTGTATGTACTGTGTAAACATGATGGCATGATATAATTCAAATACATAATTTATATAGTAAGCAAGTAAGAAGATGTCAATCCATATATGATGTAAAAACTAAGAAATGCAAGACAACATGCATGACATGGGTAATATAACCCTGCCAAGTTTGAGCATAGACCTCAGGGGGGAAATAGGACTGGTCATCAGTCTCTGAATCCTCCTCTGAGGAGTTCTCTGTAACCAGCAAGATGTCTACTTCAGCATGTAGCATTGTCTGATCTGAATACCTTGTTTTCACTCCAGACACTTCCATCACCTCTTCAAATGGCTGATGCACAGGAAGAGTAGTGGAATATACAAACGTTGTCGACAAATGGAACATGTAATACAAAAAAATGATAGCATGATATAATTCACATACATGATGATTGGCTAAATAGCATGGCATTGCATAATTCACATATATAATGCCTTTGCAACAAGATAGAATTGTATAATTCACATATATAATGTCTTGCAACAAGATGGCAATGCATAATTCACATATATGGTAATTAGACACTGAACATGTGGCATTCACACAAAGCATGTCTAAACTAATCAAATGACATAGCAATGCGAGACACCATA
>NC_057804.1:643330010-643330417 GCF_018294505.1 Triticum aestivum | reverse complement strand
ATATAATGCCTTTGCAACAAGATAGCATTGTATAATTCACATATATAATGTCTTGCAACAAGATGGCAATGCATAATTCACATATATGGTAATTAGACACTGAACATGTGGCATTCACACAAAGCATGTCTAAACTAATCAAATGACATAGCAATGCGAGACACCATACGCACGATATGAGCAACATAACCCTGCCAAGTTAGAGCATACACCTCGGGGGGGGGGGGGAATAGGACTGGTCATCTGTCTCTAAATCCTCCTCTGAGGAGCTATCCGTAATCAGCGAGATATGCGCTTCGTCAGATAGCATAGTCTGCTCTGAAGACCTTGTTTTCACTCCAAAATTTGCCATCACCGTGTCAAATGGCTGATGCACACGAAGAGCAGTTGAATGTACTAACATTGTT
>NC_057804.1:643324778-643329984 GCF_018294505.1 Triticum aestivum | reverse complement strand
ATTTGCCTCTGAATCCTCCTCTAAGGAGCTATCCGTAACCAGCGAGATATGCGCTTCGTCAGATAGCATAGTCTGCTCTGAAGACCTTGTTTTCACTCCAGAATTTGCCATCACCATGTCAAATGGCTGATGCACATGAAGAGCAGTTGAATGTACTAACATTGTTGACAAATGTAATATGTAATGGAAAAAAAGGATGGCCTGATATAATTTACATATAAGATGACTGGCTAAGCAGGATGGCAGTAAAAATTTCACATATATGATGTCTGGCTAAACAAGATGGCGTTGCATAATTCACACAAAGGATGTCTAAACTAAACAGATGACATATTTGATGTATAAAGTAAGCAATGCAAGACACCATATGCCTGATATAACCAACATCAGCATGCCAAGTTAGAGCGAAGACCTCAGGGGGTAAATAGGAGTTATCTTCTCCTTCTGAATCCCCCTCGGAACAGATATCTTCCTCTCGATTACAATCCGAAATGCGTGGAGGGGGGCTGCCTTTGCGCCTACCATGGAGCAACGCCTGCATGAAATTTTATTGCCACGCAGGGCTCGTCTCTTTTGCTCTACATGTTCAGTTCCATTGTTTATAATAACTGTCATGCATAGGAATAAAACATAGTGAGATTATGTAAGGAGTGCATGCAGAAATCCAGAGTGATGGTAGCAACCTGTGGATAGACCCAAAACAAATAATAGCAGGCAGATAATGGCTTCAGTTAAAAAATACAGATAATGGCTTCTTTACTGTTTGTTTCCCACCCAACATGAAACTCATAGTAGACACCGGAGATTAACCAGATAATAGATAGATACTATTGATAGCAGCCCCGATATGTACCCCACAACCATTTAAAAACTCAAGTTTGACCATTAGTTTGGAGCTGACCCAGAGTCTAATCAGTGAACAGGATGATAAAGTAGCATGTAATATTAAGCGATGCATAACGTAAGCAGACACGAAAGAGTGCGACCTCTCTTGTAGAACCGTGTAGTCCTCGAGGTCATCTGCTCGGTTGATGATGGTAATGCAGTTTTCATGGCTGCCAGCGGCGGGGAAGAAGATCTGAGGCGGCAAAAGATAGTATGGAGGCCGGATCCCTGCTGTGCTGGACCCTTCTGTCGTTGGAGCAGCTGAGCTGGGGTGGACGACGGCGCAGCAGGAGCGGGACAAACCATGCAAGGTTTTCTTTGACAACTATTTGTAGGAGAAGTAATTCTGTAAGGGCTCGTTTGAATTGGAGGATTCCAACAATGCAGGGATAGGTAATAGACAGGAATAGGATAGGAATGCACGTGCAAAACAGAGAATTTAAAAACACAGGATTTCTGCCAATCTGGGTGTTTGATTCACAACAATTGGAAGATCACAGGATGTGAAGAAGCATGGTGAGATTAAGTCAAACCACAAGAAAATGTACGATTATAATGCTATTATGCTACTATCTCTTAGTCTTGTGCTTCATGAATAGGAATTTGAAAAGGAGGACAAGTGAAAATTAAAATTCCTACGTTTTTTCTTTCAAGGAGACACTAATGGAACAAATTCGTGTGCTCAATGGAAAATATATATAACATGTAGAGTAAAAAAGAGACGCAACAAGTGTACAACCTCTTTGGCGAAGCCATGTAGATCTCAGCGTGATTGGGTTGGCCGGTGAGGATGCTCCGGCTGACTTTGCTGTCGGAGGAGGGGAAGAAGATCTTAGGCGTCTGGAGATGGAGCCCGAGGTACTGCTCCGCTGTGATGGAGGGTTTCGTCGTTGGAGCAGCTCCGGTGAGTTGTACGACCCCGAGGCTGAAGCAGGACAAGAGAGACAATGAACAATGTTAACCTGAGTGGAATTCTAATATCATCTCCAATACATGACATAAAATACATAACCACAAAGTGCTAGATGTAAAATACATCAGCCGCTCATCTCTGAACTTAACTGTCGAAATTGAACTTAACTGTCGAAACTGAACTTAACTGTTGGAACTGAATTTTGCTGTCGAAACTGATTTTTGCTGTCGAAACTGAACGCACTAGCAAGGTGAGGCTACACGTCGGTCGACTAACTTTTTCATCTCTGGTCAGTCGATTTTGCAGCCATTGGATACGAAATCAAGGGCATGCGGTTCATCTTCAACCTCCACCCCCTTGAGCCGCCAGCCACCACCGGCCAAACAACAGCCCCCCGCTGCCCGCGGCCGACGGTGCGCCGCCCTGCCCGCCTCGAAAACTCTCCCCAGCGCCCGTCCGCCGCCGCCCCGGCCATCCCTCTAGCCCCCCCCCCTGCCGAGCTTTTTCTCCGGCGATCCCCACGCCACCGCCCCGCCAACGCCAGCGACCACCGCCCCCATCCTGAACCCTAAGATAGATAGTGGGGTACCTCTCCGGCGAGCCCCCCTCCCCGCTACGGCTGGTTCTTCCTTCACCCAGGCGAGCCCACACCTTGAAAATTGACTGACCCAAAAGTCTATTCAGACGACTGAAGTGTAGCCAAATCGGAGCAGCATTGCAAGCAAGAGCAAGAGCGAGAGCAGCAGCGCGAGCAAGAGCAATAGCAAGAGCAGACCAGGCAGGGGACCAAGAGCAAGAGCAGAGCAGCAGCACGAGCGAGAGCTAAAGCAGCAACAGCTCCTACTGATGTGGACATCGCCGCCGAGGGAGCGACACCGTGGAGGAAGTGGCTGGCGACGCCGCCGTGGATGGAGCCGCGCCGTGTCGGCTCGGGACCGAGCGCCGGCAACACCGTGAGATCGAATCAAGAAGAAAATGCGGCAATTAGTGTACAACCTCTTTGGTGGCGCCGATTAGGCCGCAGCTTCATCCGAGGAAACGGTGATGATGATGCTCTTCCGGTGGTGCAGGTGAAGACGGCGGTGTGGGAATGGAGGTGGCGTGAAAGACGAGGGGAACATCGGGGTAGCTCCTTGGAGGTGGAGGACGGGGTGGCTGAACTGGCGGGACGATGAGATCGACGACGGATCCTCATCAGGTACGGTGGATGAGGGACGTCGAGGTGTTGTTGTGGACGACATCGTCGGGGAAGAGGCTCCGGCTGGGTGGCGAACGGAGCAGGGTGTGGGTTTTCGTCGTGGGTTTTCGCGGCCTCGGTGTATGGATGGGTGGGCGGATGGGATGGCAGTGGGGAACCATGGCTTAGAGACGCGCTTGTCTGAAATATGGGGTAAGTTATGAAAGTACCCCCCACCGATTTGAGGCCGTTCTTTCGGTTTAGGGGTACCACGGGCATTTCGCATGTCGGGATTTGACAGGAGGTGGGAGTTTTCGCGTGTTGTAATTTTGGAATAGCAAGGTGCGGGTTGAGATGGAGGGAGTTGTCGGAGCACAACGAGACAAAGATATATCTTAAATATTTCGGGCTAACAAGGCGCGGGTTGAAATTTCCGGACAAGCCTAACATGTACTGTACCAAATCAATGCACACTACAAATGGCATTCAAAACTTTGAATTCATGTTATGTTCAATTAAAATATTTTGCTACGTGTATAATGCATGCAACCTACTACTCAAATGAATGTTTTGGTGCATTCTAAATGTATATACTACCGCTTCAATATGAACTAAATTTGAATAAGATCTACAGTAATGATTGTTGTGAAGTCAAATCATTTGAATTCGTTTCTCTGTTTTAATAAGATCTACAATCATCATTATTGTCAAGTTAAACCATCGTTTGTGTATTATCTTCACAGCACACCACATGATTAGTCTCGAGTTACATATGAACTGTGTACTATATGAACTCGAACTAGATTTTTTGAATCCACTTTATTTGGATTTCCAATCACATTACATTTCTAGCTCTAGCTAGATCTTCATAATCTAAACCTTGTCTCATATGTATAATGTGTTTATCACATTATGTATGGTGCCCCGCCCCCTACGCCTACAAGTATTTAGATGTGAGTTGCAAACACCACACATTACCACAAATTCAAATAAAATGTGAGAATGTTCGATATACAGTATTGTTTAGATTGCTCGATATTTAGTTGTAAGCTGCAAATGCCGCACATTATCACAAATTCAAATAAAATGTGAGATTGTTTGATGTATAGTATGGTTTAGATTGTTCGGCATTTAGCTGTCAGTTGCGAACGCCATGCATTATCACATTATGGTATAACATGTGCACAGCACGTGTATCACCGCTATATTCATGCATGCAATGTTTAAAACACTATGATCTCCTATTCAAATATATGAATCCGCTTTCATATCAAATTATGATCTTTGTTAGTCTCTTACACCCACACAATCCTCTAACCTTTGTAGCTACCACTAACTTTCTCTCGTGCATGCACACGCCCTCGTCGCCCTCCCCCTCCCTCGGCATTCTATCCACCGGGCACATTCATTTTTTTCTTTAGGTCATTCTCCCAGAGTCTCCACAACTCGTTTCCGACACATACCGATCGATAAACCTCTCCAGCGATGCCTGCCTACAGCATACACACACAACTTCAATCTCCTCCTTTATGTGTCCTTGCCTCGTGTCTCTCATACGGTCAGACACACATGTAAACTCTCGCCCCTCTTTTCATCGATCTCACAACCGCACACTCCTCCCCCTATCTAGCTAGTAGTTGGGCCTCTCGCACCACCTCCTAGCTCCATTCTCTCTGTCTATCCGTCTCGCTGGGCCTTATTTGCCTCTAACAAATGGACGTACACTGACCGATCTCTCACTATACATATAGCTAGCTAGGTCCTTATAACTCGTTTTTACCCACACGTCGATCTATCTACCTCATTAGTTGTGTCTCTCCCTTCCTCCGACAAACAACAATTGATCTACCGATCTAGTTAGGTTTGCTTACCAAACACATGGTTCCCCTTCATCATCCATGGATGCGTCCCGACAGATCTATCATGCATAGGCACACACAAAAACACATTCCACTCTTATTGATAACATTGCAGTTCCACCCTTAGTTTGTCTAGTAGGCCTCTCCCAACATCTCCTAGAAGCAGATCCATCACCCATCCAGCACTCTACCCCTCTCCCTCCCTCTCCCTCACTCTCTCTCTCTCCTCTCTCTCTCTGTCCCATCATATTTCCTGTCCTTCACTTATGTATGGATGTCGACCGATCTCCCTCAAGACATAGATGGGTCTCTCCTTCTCAACACATATACGAGTCGTTCTACCTCTATAGTTAGGCATCTGCCTACCTCTCC
>NC_057804.1:643315099-643324456 GCF_018294505.1 Triticum aestivum | reverse complement strand
ACCGATACATCAAGCTCTCTAGTCATGTCTCCCTACCACACACAAACTTGACATGTGCCCTCTAATGTTCCGGTAGGCCAGTCGCCCTATATCTTTGACTTGCACACACACACGATTTCGATGGCTCTCTTCATCGACCTCGCACGCACCCACTTGGTCCTCTCTTCGACTCTATCGATAGCTATGACCCCTCCCTCTCTTCTCGTGGATTTCCCGACCCTCTATGTATGATATGGATAGGCCTCCATTTCACACACATTGCATGCAAAATTTTGTTTGAGATGTCATCGACACATATTCCCACAAATAATTCACAAAATCAACCCCCCACCCCACCCCCTACCCCCACCACAAAACATAAAACACTCACGAATGCGGTTTGTATCTCTCACACACACCCACGTAGGTGGGGGACGTGCACGAAGAGAAGAGGTGCATGCACGGTGCACGTACTCCCATCTCTTTCCCAACCACACCCGCGCGGGTACACGGTGGAGCTCATTTCTGTACGAAAAAGGCAGCCCACGTGGTAATTTGGCACGTGTACTGGTTGTCCACTTGGTGGCGGGAGGATCGTCTACCACGGATGAACAAACAAATTGCGACTTGATGCGTTATGTTAAATTAAAAAAAGAGGCAAACCATGTGGGGCCTACCTTAGAGGCAAGGCTCTATACACTGGAGTACTTTTGATGTGTCCCGTCGACTCGCAGAACGAGGAGAAGCTTGCTTAGTACGCCATCTCCCCCGCCCACGGGCGCGGTGGCTCGCAGGATGAGGTGAAGCTTGCTCCGCCTTACGCCCGCTCCCTCGCCCATGCGCGCGGTCGCAGGGCGAGGAGAAAAATTTACTACTCCCTCCGTTCACTCCTCATCCCTACTACCTTGGTTATAGAGATTATATCATATTGTTTGGAATATATATGCCCTTTAGTAGATTTCAATATGAACTACTAGTACATACTCCAAGCACTTATGTATATACACGTATTTTAGAGTGTACATTCACTCATTTTGCTCCGTATGTAGTAGCACTCTCCCTCGCCCCTCGACCCTCGCCCGCGTGGTGGACGTGCAGCAATTCATTCGGTCTCATATAGCCAGAACAATATATGCTGCACTACCATTATTCCTCGACTTCTCGAAGAGGCAAAGAGCCAATCACAAGGTTAATATTTTGGAGATGCCAAGCGCAAGGTTATAGGAGAACGAGTAGTATGTGCCGTGTCATTTATAAATAATTTTTTCTTCAGTGGAACGTATGCAATATGATAGGTTCATATGGATAGAAAAGGAAACCGCTCCACTATATACATAGTCAGGACGGGCCAGCCTACACGGTTGCTTGCTGGGGTTGCTCTCTTCACACTCTCTCGCACAAAAGGATTGTGGCCACATCTCTAACATCCCGACGGATCACGTCCGCTTGGGGAAGGGGTGGATGCTTAGTGTAGATGCGGTGGCCGTTGCCGATAGCAAAAACCCACTATCGGCACGTCCCGATCAGGGGTCCCCGCCGTTCTCTCTCACAAAGCCGGTGAGGTTGCCTTCGTCCCTTGCTCACTGGCGCGACATGGGCAGTTGCCGCCTCCCGCCGCCCTCCTCAAGGTTGAGCTACGTCCCTCAGGTACAACTCCCTTTACAGCCGGCTTGCACCACTGCTCCAGCTGCCCACATCACTCCCTGTGGATATTTCTCTATTTCTTTGCCCCGCACATACCTGATACCTCTACTGGCTTCTACGTACTGTATTTGTGATGAGTTTATGTCTCATCAACTAGTCCCAGTAATCTTATTCTAATCACGCTTCTTCAATTTCTTTGCCATAGGGATGCTCATCTCGATTTTGGTGAAACTGCACAAAATGATCCGATGGTCAAAAGGTTGCAAACTTCATTTATTAGGAAGCTCGAACGTTGCCAGCAAATTGAAGCCTGGTCAGGGTTCACGATTCAAGGGCTAGGGACTGCATGGATCGTTTTTTTCTTTAGCTGCCTCTGTTCCAAAATAAGTGTCAACTTTAGTAGTAGTACAACTTTGTACTAAAGTTTGCACAAAGTTGAGACACTTATTTTGAAACAGAGGGAGTACATATTTGCTATGATCTGTCAATCATTGAGATGCAATAGCATGCATGTTAGTCTCCTTTGTATTTGATGAAATGTTGCAAGGGGCAACCTTGGACGCAAGATACATGTAACAGGAGCTGGAAGCTTCATAGCATTGTACAAATTTATCTCACTGATAAATTACAGTACGTACTAGTACTTCCTCCATTCCTAAATATAAGTCTTTGTAGAGATTTCACCATGAACCACATGCGGATGTATATAGATGCATTTTAAGTGTAGATTCATTCATTTTGTTCTGTATGTAGTTCACCTAGTGGAATCTCTACAAAGACTTATCTACATGTAATAGCTAGCCCCCACTACTAGGAATTCTCTATCCTCTCCTTGAGCCACATCATCAAAATTGATGTAGCCGTTAGATGAAGTAAATCAGTCATAATAGCCGTCTGATCTAGACGTTGAGAGGCTCCGCATTAAGCAACATGCGAGCATGCAGAAATATCGTGGCACATGCATGTGAGTGGGTTTTAAATCACATCAACATGTCTGCATGCAAGCATGCACCGGTAGCATGCATGTAAGTGAGCTTTTAAGTCCCATTAACATGTCAAAAAGAAAAATATAATCCCATTATGCATTACGAATTGGCTGATCTTTTTTCCTTACGTGGGATGATCTAAATGATGATGGGAGTTTATTTAGTTTGGCTACCACATTTGTCATGCGGTTATAGATTTTTTAGTTCTATGAAATCGATAATTTTGCGCAGAGAGATATAACGCTGTTCCGCGGCAACGCGCGGGGACTCATCTAGTAATATTTAGGAACAGAGGGAGTACTATGTAAAGAGTTAGGTGTCGCATGGTGATAGTGTGAGGTGGGCCATGTAATCACTGAGCCTGCGTTTTTTCACTGCTCTTGCACTCCTCCGCTGTAAGAATGGAGAAAATTGTAATCTACTACCTCCTTTCACCAAAAGCATGGGACATCCAGCAGTCCTACCACCTCAGTAATAAAGACCAATGAGCCGTCAAATCACATAGACCCAGCAGTAAGTTGGACGGATGAAGCAACCATCACTCTTGCGCCAGTGAGAGGTCGCGTCCACTCTGCCCGGGCATGAATGCGGCATCGATTCTTTGGAGCGGTGCTGACTGTTTCAGGCGGGAAGCGCGCGCGGGCGATGGAGGGGCTTTGGGTGGGCTAGGCTGGTCAGGAGCGGGCGTGGCAGCTGTCCGCATGTCCCTACCGGACACGCCCGGAAACGAGAGGATGCACCGACTTTTGCGGCTGAAATCGTACACTACACACCATCTCTCTGTAGGAGTAGGTCGATCTGTCGCACTCTCTAACACACACATGCTGTTAAACACACACGCACACGCATGCACCTTGGTCCCATTTCACCTTTTAACGTGACTTATTACATCTAGACGGAGGGAGTAGTAAGTATACAAGATACGGTGGCACACTGACTTAAGTCGAATACAAGTGCCCAAAATTTGTGTGCATGTTATAATAAGGATTCACTTAAAATAGTACGTGAGCGAACAGAGGGATCAATGGACAGTGTTCCCGAGCAGTAGCGAGATGTGTGAGGTAGTAAGATACACCGCTGGCGCTTTTAATTTTTCTTATTAATTTGTTTGTTTCACCCTCTGACTGGTGGGACCCAACGTACTACGTGGAGAGAGGTAAGGTGACTAAGGCTGCATTATTTCTGCACCACTGTAGATAGTCTTACCACCAAAGCCACATGACACGATTATGATTGAAATCCTAATGACTCCCACACACACAAAAAACACGGCATGCCTGTCACATGAATGCAGGAATGTATAAAAGGTTATTTTCCTCTCGTTGAACATAACGGGAGGGTTGTGTAGCTGGTTCGCCTGTTCGCTCATCAAACTTGAGGTCTCGGGTTCGATAACTACACTTGAGCATAATTTTTGCCAGGAGGATTCTTTGATTGGTCAAAATGTTTTCTAGGGTTTGCACGCTTCACACTCTCTCTCCAGTATATATATACACGTTGGAGCCTCAGCGCTTGTAGTTGCTCTCTTCACACTCTCTCGCCCTCTCCTGCTGGAGCCTCAGCGCTTGTAGATGCTCTCTTCACACTCTCTCGCCCTCTCCAGATCTAAACAAGACTTCGTTGGCCTCTCTCTCTCCCCTCACTGCTGCTCAAAGAGCTGGCAGGATCCGTCCACCGGAAAGGGAAGGAGGCTTAACGTTGTTGCCGTCGACGAGGGAGGGAATCCACTACCGGCGTAGCTGTTCATTTTCCACCCAGCGGCGGCGCGGGAGGGCCTCCGACCCCTTCTTCTTCGCCGCCGTCCCGTCGCCCACCGAACCACGCCCCAAGAACCGTAAGGTATATTTTACTTACTCCACATGCATTGCTCTAGCTGCATGTATACCATGAATCTAGGACGTGGTTCAAAGAGGAAAGGAGTGGGGGAAAGTAGTGGGAAAAGTTGTATATAGCATGAATCTAGGATGTGGTTCAGAGAGGAAATGAAGGGGGAAAGGTTTATAGCATGAATCTAGGACGTGGTTCAAAGAGGAAAGGAATGGGGGAAAGTAGTGGGTAAAGTTGTATCGCATAAATCTAGGACGTGGTTCAAAGAGGAAAGGAAGGGGCGAAAGTACTAGTTCAAAAAGGAAAGGAAGGGACAAGGCTGTAGAGTTTGAGCAGGACTAGATTTGCTGCGCTCACATAGGGAAAGGTGTCTAAAGATAACAAAACTGGGACCAACACAAATATGCTCCTTGGTTGTTTGTTCTTTGTCGCAACAGATTGTGCATGACCATAGTACATTGGTAGATTCACATGGTGCTGGTGCATCCACTGTCCCGTGCAACTCATTAGTTGTTGTTAATCTAAGGCCCTGTTTGGTTAAAAACTCCCTAGTCCCTACCTGCTTGGTTCCAGGGACTAAACATGGACTAGTGGTTATTAAATGACATGTTAAAAGACCATGTTACCCCTAGTAATGAACTAATAGAAACAAGGTGTGATGCGTGGCAGGGGCAACTGTTGGAAAAAGTCCCAAAAAGACTCCCTCGGGGTCTTCTTTCTTTAGTCCCAAATGCCCACTTTTAGTCCCTAAAAGTCCCTCCTATTTGGTTTAGATGTGACTGACATGGAGTTTTTTTAGTCCCTACACCAAAATGTCCCTGTAAACAAACACCCTCTAATAATACCGCTGGAAAATTGATGCAATGCCACAGTTAAAAGCAAATTACATGTTTAACGAATTTTATTGTTAATATAATCTCTATGTTAATATTAATCAATGCCACCATTTGAGAAATGCTACTGTCTTGCTTTCTTTCCCATTTAGATAAGGTAGATGCTTCTTTTTGTTGGCTTCTGTGTCATCCACCGTTATTGACCACTAATTGTTTCCTTTGCACCTCTGTGTAAACAGGGTTATCTACTACACCTCGTTGCCATTGTGACCTTTTGTTGCACTACACAAAACACTTATGTTTTAAGAGTGTTTTGTGCAGTTCAACCAAAATGTCACACCGACAATGTTGCCTGATTGCTTGATCTTAGTGGAACTGCACAAGAGGAGATCTTACTTCCTATCCATTAAGGCGAATTTGGTTCAGATCTTTTTCTTGTGAGTTGTTTGAATTCCGCATCATGAGAGGTCAGTACTAGCCTTCTTTCACATGATTCTGCAGTGTGCTTTCATATGTTGTGCTACTTGTACGATAATGTTGCTTGATTTTAGTGAATTGCACAAATGGAGACAAGACTTCCAATCTGTATGTGCACCGTAATATCCCATTAAGGTAAGATAAGGATATTTCACAACTGTTGGCCTGTATTTTGCTACTTTCATCGGAAAATTAAGTTTAGTACTATACTTGTGCTCCCTAATTGACATGCCAAATCTTACATTGAAGGCGAAGCTTGTCTATTATTTAACCAAGTGATGAAGGGGAAGAACAAGCGGAAGAAAAACAAAAATCAACTCCCGGTGCTGTAATGAAGCACTGGAACTGTGATGACACAAGTAGTGATATAGTTTTGCATCTTAATTTATTGCTATGGCTGGAACGAGCAATTGTTTTGCCACGGATTTGATGCCATACGTAATTATCTCTACTTGTGCAAACAGGGATCTTCTTTGAAGATAACATATATTTTAGTGGAACTGCACAAGAAGATGTTGGAAACATTAAACTAATCGAGGAGTATATAGTAAGCATGGCCACCCCCGTAGATAGCAACAGATGGTTCCGGAGAAGTGCTTCATCTGTATGCTCTACACAATCAGCCTCTTGACAAATGTTGGTACTCGCCCACTGATTTCATCCATATGATTGAGCTTTGTCATATCTATTGGTGTTGTGCTTCTGTTTAGATACTATCATGAAAAAGTGGTATTGTCCTTGATAAGTGCTTCATCTGTGTTGTTTTAAATATTTCCTTACCTTTTTTCGAGCAAACAGGGATGCTAGCATTTAGTAGTCCTCTTGTCTTTGCACCACAGGATCATCTTCCTCTGAAGAAGAATATGGAGTACGTGAAGTTACTAGTTCTGATTATGCCAGGATGAAGAAGCCCTGTCTATATTCTCATCAGAAGGAGCAGTTGAAGGATGGTTACATTACTCCCCACAAGACCAAACTAACTTCAGCTCATAAGGACTGACAAATCTCCATTTTTTTGCTGTGATGCGCGAGTACAATGTTGTTTTAGGATTCTTTCTGGTGAGTTCCATTTTTCTAAAAGTGTGCTCTACATGGACCATGTATGTGCCTGTTGAAACTGTCAATTCATAGTACAGTTTGCTTTATACTAATCACTTTTTTGTATTTATGCAAACAGGGGTGCTCAGCTTGATTTCAACGGGAACTGTGCAAAATGTTCATGAATACATGGAATCATTCATTTCCCCCACAAGAAAGGAGGTGCCCATAAGTTCAAGGCGTTGCAACATATAAGGGTGAAATCATACAAGCTACGCGCGGATTTGGTTGATTTTGGTGGAACTGCACAAAAAGAACAGCTGGTTTATTTAGCACGAGGTGCCATGTCAATGTCCGAACTGATGGCAAACCCTGCCCATTCCACAATCGTAGGCATTTGATATTTTGGAATGGGACAAACTTGTCAATTTTTGCTCATTGATTTTAGCAAGATATGCGTTTGATATTTTCAAACGGGACGCCCTTTGCTGTCAGCAGCGTCGATCAATTTTTTCTTTATTCTTTAGTTGTGAAGTAAATATTGCCTCTACATGTGAGTCGCTGAGATGCATAATCATCGATTGTTTTGAATGTTCTCTATGAATTGCCAGGCCTGTGTGTTTGATTGCAGTGTACAAAAATGCTAAAAATCTGCTCAAACTCTTTGTACTCCTTTTGTTCCTTTTTACTTTGCACATTGTGAAAGTGCATACTTTTTTATATAAGATTGGTCAAAGTAGAGATACTTTGACTGGAGACAAAAGTTGTATGCAGACTAGAAAGGACCGGAGGGAGTACATGTGAAACTGCTGCAAACGTGGTGATCACCCTGCGAATAATGCTAGTACGTATTGTTTTGCATGTTCATCCAATGCCAGTGATACAAGAATTCGAACTAATCGAAATAAATTCATTCATACACGGTCGGATTTCATCTAAGCATGCCGGATTTCATTACATTTCATACATTCTTCAACTAAAAAGGGGTGTTTGTGGCCGCATGCATCTCCCAGATGCAGAGGTCGGGGGTCATCCTCCTTTTCTAAAAAAACTAAAAATGGGTGCGCTGGAGGTATAGTTAATTAACTGAAGCTACCCACCTGTGTCCCGCTGAGCCGAACAGAAGCTTCAGTGACTTAACTGCAGGTGCAGTTGCGTAACTGACATGTGGCCTGTTGGGCCCACGTGTCAGTCCGCCAACTGCACCAGCAGTTAAGTAGAAGTAGCATTCTTCTCCAGCGCAGCTCTCCGACTCCATGTCGCCGCCAAGAAGCTAACCGGCCGTCAATGGTCAACCCGCCTAGCTTGGCTTCAACCGGAGGGTAGCAGCGGTAGCTTTACTTGGACCCGAGCAGCGGCGACCTACCGGGTTCTACTCTTTGTCGTTTTCTGTGTGGTGCGGCCTCGTTGGCAGCGGGGCGGGGCCTCAGCGGAGCCGGTGATGTCCTCTGTCTCAGTGCTGGCGGGCCGTGCCTCAGCGGAGCGGTGGAAATCCTCCCCCACGTTGCCGGCAGGGTGGGTCCTCGGCTGAGTTGGCGATGTCCTCTGCCTCGTTGTTGGTGGGGCGGGGCCTCGGCAGAGCCGGCGGTGACCTCTGCATCGTTGTTGGCGCCGCGGGGCCTCGACAGAGCCGGCGGTGTCCTCTGCCTCGTTGTTGGCGCCGCGGAGCCTCGGCGGAGCAGGGCATCATCAACGCCAGCGGAGCGGGGAGTCGTAGAGCCGGCATTGTCATCTGCCTCGTCCTCGGTCTCGCCAAACAGCGCCTCGCCCGCTTCATCGCCCTCTTTGCTATCCTCTTTGTAGGCGGCCGTAGCCTCCGCTACCCGCATGCGTTACCGCCAGCGCTCAAGGCGGCCCTTGTGGGCAGAGCAGTACGAGTCGAGCAGCGCCTCCTGCTCCGCCCGCTCCGCGGTGATCTGCTCCTCCGCCTGTAGGTGCTCCTGGAGGAGATGGTGGTTGTAGGCGGCGTCGGCCTGCGCCTCCCAGAACTGCTCCTCACGCATCTGCCTCACCTTGTCCATATATTGGGCACGGGCCTCGCCGATGGTCATGGTGCAATGCACCGCCGAGGATGGCGCGGAGGAGGGGGTTGGCGCCGGATTGTCGACTATCATGTTCTCCATTGGGACGTCGTCGTCCTCCGGCTGCCTGTCGGCCAGCCGGTCGGCAGCAATGGCTGCCATCTCCTTGTGGTCCGTTGTCCGCCCGTCCCGAAGAGCGCTGGAGTGTGAGGAAGCCATTGTGGGCAGTAGTGGTGTGGATAGGAGAAAGGGAACGGATGTGGATGACTGCGGCTATGGCCCGCGCATCAGTTTATATAGCAATGGTGGGCGGGCGGAGGGACGGACGTGTGGCGCCGGAGTAGCCGCCTCGGCAACCTTTAATGTGTGCGGCAGATGGACGGACGGACGGCACTTGTGTCGTTTGAAGGCGGAGCAATCGCCTGCACCGGGAAGCAGGGCGGCCGGTGCTGACTGTTTCAGGCAGAAAGCGCGCGCGGGCGAGGAGATGACTTTACTTGGATAGGATGACAATGGGGACCCACCAGGTCCATAGCCTCAAGTACGCAAGTG
>NC_057804.1:643300582-643314577 GCF_018294505.1 Triticum aestivum | reverse complement strand
CTCCATCCGCCGGCGTGCTTCCCTCGCCGTCCGCGGCGCGCATCCCTCCCTGTCTATCTCCCGTGCGCCGCCTAACCCGACGACCTGCGCACCAGTGCACCACCACCCCTACACCGCCATGGCCGGCCGCTGAGATCCAAGGCTGAGGAGGACCTATGAGCCTTGCTCGCCGGAACTAGGCTGCTCGCCAGCCACCTTCCTCCCCCGCACTCTCCCGTTGCCTTCCTCGTGGCGCTTCATCCACCTTCCTCCCCGCGCTCTGGCCGCCTTCCTCCCGACGCTCCGGCTGCTCCCTCCCACGCACGCCGGCCGACCGCATCCCTGCTTCCATCAGCTCCACCTCAACGGAGCCATCAGTCCACCGGAGTACTGGTAGCCGGTTCACCCGACTCGATCCAAAAATCTTCTTTTTTAAAAGAAGGAATGATAAAAATGTAAGTCCGTTCAACTATATAAACCATAAAAGTACGATGGTGATGACATTGACAGTAAGGATAAGGATGAGAAAGAAAATTAAAAACTAAAACTAAAAGAACACCGAGTGATTATTTTTTAAGAAGTACAAACTCTCTAGTACCATAAGTACCACAAATTAAAAATTAAGAATTGCCTAAGTTCTGACTCAAGGAGACAAATTTGCAAAAAAATCATAGCAGTAAAAGTTTGAAGGAAAAAAGCAACTTAACAAATGGAAAAAAGACAATGGATTTGTATTATGTTAATCACCGGTGTGCTCTTGTTTATCAGTTCATGTGTGCTCTTGTTATCAGGTCGTGTGCCAACTTGTTATCAATTTTGTGTGTGTGTGAGTTGGTAAACCAAGTGTAGCTGCTGCAGAAAAAAGGCATGGGATGTGCTGCCCTCAGTTCTCTCTCGACAAATCCAGCAGTGCAGGTTCTCTGGTGCGCCAAGTATTGCCGGCGGCGATGCTTGCATCATGGCCCATTGAGTAGATGCAATTTTCCTGGTTTTCACAGACAACATGGGTTTTAGTTCAGCTACAGAAACCATGCAGGTTCAGTGACAATGGTACCATAAGTTCGGACAAGAAAACAAATAAGAACTAAAGCAGAAAATTTTAAATTCTACAAGTTCAAGTGCTCATCCACACATGATAATTCAAGTTGGTAAAAGTTTAAAATGGTAAAAAGTTCAAGTTGGAAAGCAAGAGAAATCTAGAACATTCGTTGCAAAAAAAATTGACTTAAAAAAAAGAAACATGCAAAAAAATTGGTAAAAAAATAACATTCAGTTCAACAATAAAAACCATGCAAGTTCGGGGCTAGGATACAGTACACTGTTGAAAACTTACGAGAAAAAAATTACCCAAAAAATAGAGCAAAATCTAGTTAGTGAAAACACGCTTAGTACAAAACCGTGCAAATTTCAGTACAAGTATACTTTTTTGGAACCATTCAAAACTATTGTACAAAAAATAGCTCAGTATAAACATACACGTATATCAGTACGACTACTCTCTTTTTCAGACGAGAAAACAGCAGGATCCATCATGCCGTATTCGAAATTACTCTTAAACGGTTGCGAAGTAAAGAAAACGTCCAACATGACTAAGTTTCCCATTTTCGATAGCTATCCAACGGTATATTATTTGCACTATTTCGACAAACTTTTTAAAAAAACCGCGTTCAAAACCAATTTTAACCGTATTTGAGTTTGTATTTAAACCGTAAGGAATTAGAAACAACTTTCTATACGCAAAAGTTGTGCATTTTCCATAGCTTTCCAACGCCATATCATTTGCGTCAATCCGACAAACTGTTTGCAAAAAATCGCGAAAATACCTTCTGCCCAAAATTTCACCGTTTTTCAAATTACTTTTAAATCTTATAGAATTAGAAAAAACAATACATATATGGAAGATGCGGATTTTCACCAGCTTTCCAACGCCATCATATTTGCTCAATTCCGACAAACCGTTTAAAAATTGAGTCCAAAATACGATTCATGTTTTCGAAAAACGGTTTTTTCAAAACTGCTCTTAACCCATAATGATTTTGCAAAAACGTTCAATATACTTGAAATATGGTTGTCAAGAGCTTTCCAATGATATATTACACGCCCCGTTCCGACAAAAAAATTATAAAAAGTTTTTGAACTAAAGAAGACGATCTGTTAAACACAACTGAAAGTATCAGTTCAACCGCTTCGAAAACATCAGTACAACCACCTGAATCCGTCAGTTCAACAAGGGTAACAGAATAATATTCTGTTACGCGTAACAGAATAGCCCAGATGTATATATATATATATATATATATATATATATATATATATATAAAATTTATTTTGCTTCCTCCTGGTTTCCTGACATCACGGTCCCACACCATTGTCAACCTATGTACTCCCTCCTTTCCGGTTTATAGGGCTTATCTCAAAATTTTAGTTTTTTCATTTTATAAGGCTCAATTTGGTTGTTTTCCATCACATGTTCAGATTCCAAGGTGCATTAAATCATTGCATGCAAGTATTAAGAGAAAATTGACCAATGCATGTACTTTATGCATGCATGCATTGCAAATAATGCATTGATAAACATAATTTTTTGAGGATAACAAGAACATTAATTAGGTGCTTTTGCAAGACTACAAAAAGTATTCCACCACTCGCCATCTACCTTGATTGGTGAGATTTTTGAATTGAGCAATATAAACCGGAAAGGAGGGAGTAGTCAATAAACGAGAGAATTGCACAAGAAGCGGCCGACAGCTGGGACCAAGCAGCTCGAGCAGTATTTGTGTTTTTGAGGTGTGAGCACTGCAGAGTTTTTCGATGTTTACCCCAAATATTAATTTTTCTCCTCTGAACAACAACGAAAACATCGCTGCAGGTATTAACTGGGCGGGCTGTGGCCCGTCTAGCCCAAGCCAGTTATCCAGCCCAGATATTAATTTTTTTCAAGCTGAAAATGGCTAGCCCAGCTATACTTTTTTTAGGAATACCCAGGCAAGGTCAAGTTGTTATTCTCCGCCCCGCTGGGCTGCAAATCTTTCCTAGGAGGGATGCATTAGGCTTAACAAGAAAATGGGCTTTAAGAAATAATAAATGGGGTGTAATTATAAAAACTGGGTAGTAACTATAAAAAATGCACCAAACAGTGATTACTTTATAAAATATTATTTTTGGATATTGAAAATTTTAATTTCATTAATTGTTGCGAGCACAATGTTTCGTTGGATTTTTACGTAATAAAAATTTATATTGAAATTGTATTTAATCTGACTAGAAATTTCGGGATAAAAATATTCGGATCCCATCAAAATGTGGGAAATTTTATTGAATTTTGTTTTGAATGGTTGGTTGAAATGGGCTGTACTTTTAACAAACTGTAAATAGGTTGTAGTAAATTCCATTAGAATTCAAAAATGGGCTACACATTCTTACAAATCTCAAATGGGCTATAAGTTCTCTGCCACACACTTCTGGCCTTACTAAGTTGACGCATCCCCTAAAAAAACAGAGTTGATGTGTATGCAAGGCTTTGTTAACTTATAGTCAACGCACTGTTCTAGCAGCAGTGGCCGTTGGATGTCCATCCAACGAATGCCGAGCTTCTTCTTCAATATCGAATATTCTAGCTTCACCAGCCCAAAAAATGATTCCTCCCCCTGACTTCTGGGGCGCACCGTTTCGGAAGCTGGCCTGTAGGCCTACTAAGTTGACGTACCAAGGTCTTTGTCAACTTAGTCAATATAAACGATTCTAGCTGCAGTGACCGTACGATGTCCATCCAACGGCCGTGGTGCTTCTTCAACCTCTGGTCTTCTTGCTCCAGCCGCCCAAAGCAGCGTCGGTCGTGCCGCCTACTCCTGCCTCCTGTGGCCGGCTGTGCTGCCGCGGAGGCCTCACCGCCCCTACTACTCCCACCGCTGGCCAGGCCATCCCTCCACTCACCCACACCCCCTGTTATTCTGCGGCGACGGCAGCGTAGCCAAACCAGTGAACCCTCGTACTCCTCTCCGCGTGTGCATCCACTGTCGCGTCTTCCCCGGCTCCGCGTCGTCCCCTTCCTAGGCTCGCCGTCGTCCACCGCCGTGGTGCTCTCGGCGCGGTGTGGTCAACGTGGTCAAGGAACGACTTCCATCGGACATGGACTGTACGTGGAGAGGCTGACAGCTGGGTCCACGGTAGCCGCAAGGAAGCCTCCTTATTACGCGCAAAATAATTATTCCTCCACCTGAAAGCGGGGACCCACCGGACGGGCCACCATATTTCGCGAAAAAAATGATTCGCCCCCTGACTGCTGGGACCCACGAGCTACATCTTCGCACGCAAGGAAGTGCTTCCGGAACAAAACGATTCGCCCCCCTGACTGTTGGGACCCACCAACTACATCTTTGCAGGTAAGGAAGTGCGTCCGAAAAAAAAATGATTCGCCCCCGACTGCTGGGACCCACCAGCTACACCTTTGCGCGCAAGGAAGTGTGTCCGGGGAAAAAATGATTCACCCCCTGACTGCTGGGACATAGCAGCTACACCTTCGCACGCAAGGAAGTGCGTCTGGGCAAAAAAATACGATTCGCCCCCCTGACTGCTGGGACCCAGCAGCTACATATTCGCACGCAAGGAAGTGTGTCCGGGCAAAAAAAACAAAACGATTCGCCCCATGATACGTCCATTTTGCATCATGCTTTTATATCAATATTTATTACATTATGGGCTGTTATTACACATTATATCTCAATACTTATGGCTATTCTCTCTTATTTTACAAGGTTTACCATGAAGAAGGGGAATGCCGGCAGCCGGAATTCTGGCTGGAAAAGGAGCAAATGTTGGAAACCTATTCTACACAACTCAAAAGACCCAAGACTCCACAAAACAACTTTTTGGATTTAATAAGAATTTATGAGCGAAAGAAATAAGCCAGGGGGCCCACACCCTGTCCAGGAGACAAGGGGGCGCGCCCCTATCTCCTGGGCCCGCTGGTGGGCCTCCGGTGACCATCTTCTGCTATATCATCACTTTTACCCTGGAAAAAATCGTGGGCAAGCTTACGGGACGAAACTCCGCCGCCACGAGGCGGAACTGTGGTGATATCAATCTAGGGCTCTGGCGGAGCTGTTCTGTCGGGGACACCTCCCTCCGGGAGGGGGAAATCATCACCAACGTCATCACCAACGATCCTCTCATTGGGAGTGGGTCAATCTCCATCAACATCTTCACCAGCACCATCTCATCTCAAAACTCTAGTTCATCTCTTGTATCCAATCTTGTATCAAAACCACAAATTGGTACCTGTGGGTTGCTAGTAGTGTTGATTACTCCTTGTAGTTGATGCTAATTGGTTTACTTGGTGGAATATCATATGTTCAGATCCTTTGTGCATATTATTACTCCTCTGATTATGAACATGAATATGCTTTGTGAGTAGTTATGTTTGTTCCTGCGGACATGGGTGAAGTCTTGCTATTAGTAGTCATGTGAATTTGGTATTCGTTCGATATTTTGATGAGATGTATGTTGTCTTTTCCTCTAGTGGTGTTATGTGAACGTCGACTACATGACACTTCACCATTATTTGGGCCTAGAGGAAGGCATGGGGAAGTAATAAGTAGATGATGGGTTGCTAGAGTGACAGAAGCTTAAACCCTAGTTTATGCGTTGCTTCGTTAGGGGTTGATATGGATCCATATGCTTAATGTTGTGGTTAGGTTTACCTTAATAACTTCTTTTGTAGTTGTGGATGCTTGCAATAGGGGTTAATCATGAGTGGGATATTTGTCCAAGTTAGGGAAGTACCCTAGTACCGGTCCACCCACATATCAAATTATCAAAGTACCGAACGTGAATCATATGAATGTGATGAAAACTACCTTGACGATAATTCCCAATGTGTCCTCAGGAGCTCCTTTATCATTATTAGAATTTGTCCAGGATTATCCTTTGCTACATAAAGGATTGGGCCACCTTGCTGCACTTTATTTACTTTATTTACTTGTTGCTCGTTACTATTTATCTTATCACAAAACTATCTGTCACCTACTATTTCAGTGATTGCAGAGAAAACCTTACCGAAAACCGCTTATCATTTCCTTCTGCTCCTCGTTGGGTTCGACACTCTTACTTATCGAAAGGACTACGATAGATCATCTACACTTGTGGGTCATCACCCCCCTGACTGCTGGGACCCACCAGCTACATCTTTGCAGGCAAGGAAATGACTGACAGTCGGGACCCACCTGGTCGTAGCGTACGTAGCATTGTCATCCTGGTCGTGAACGTGTACGTACATACTGGTCGATGTAGAGGCGTGCACTTGTCATAGTAGAGGCGCGCACGTGTCGTAGTAGAGGCTACGTACGTACAGCGGCCAGGGTGCAAGAAAAAAAATACGGCCACGTATGTGTACATACGGGCGGGGTCTCGAACGCCTAGTCGCGCATACGTACAGCGAGGGCTCGTGTTAATGGGGAGGCAACGGAATGCGTCGTGTTCATGGGGAGGCAACGGAATGCGTCGTGTTCATGGGGAGGCAACGGAATGCGTCGTGTTCATCGGGAGGCAACGAAACGTGTGGGAGCCAACCGGCTTGGACGGAACATGCGATGGAAACGAGGCCTGGCGTACCGTAGAACGGAGGAAACGGCCTTGTGTTCGAGCGACCATGTTCGGAACAGGGTCCTGTTGATCGGGAGGGGTGTGGCGTACCGCAAAACGGAGGAAACGGACCTCCTACGGTCGAAACGGGGGTCCTGTTCATCGGGAGGGGTGTGGCGCACCGCAAAACGGGACTCCACAAGATACTGTTCATCTCCACCGTCGACCTCCTCCAGCCTCCATGGGCTCCTATTCATCCAGCCTCAACCGCACGGTACTCCACCAGCTACTGTTCAACCACCCCTCCACGGGCACCCCTCCACCGTCTAATGTTCATCCAGCCCTCCACACCACGGTGTCCTGTTCAACCACCCCTCCACGGCCACCCCTCCACCGTCTATTGTTCATCCAACCCTCCACACCACGGGGTCCTGTTCATCCAGAGGCAACGCCACTGCTCACTATTCATTCAAACCCCCCTTAACGCTCATTGTTCATCCCATCGATCCGCTTAAGTTAGCAGCAGTAGCGAAGGAATCGCTCCATCGGGTTCAGTTAACAGCCATCGATCGATCGCTCGGGTTCAATAACGCATAGCCTGCAGTGCAATCGCTCGGGTTCAGTTAGAGCCCAACGCCTCGCTCGGGTTCAGTTAGAGCCAACACCTCGCACACATGTGCGTACTTGTACAAGAGAAACTCGCATCGCTCGGCCCCCGACCTCCCATCATAACCGGTAACTCCCTGAAATTTTCCTACCCCTCGCTTCAACTATGGTTTTTTCCGTCATGGACGGCCCAAAGAATGTCATGCAGCTGCGTCTCCGTCCCGCCCAGGACGCAAAGCCCATTTTCTGTCATGATTTTTTATCATAGAAGTAGGAGCCCACCACATCTATGATGATACCGGGTTCTGTCACAATTATCGTCATAGAAGTGTCATATGTATGACGAAAAAAAAATTTGTTCGGCCCAAAATGTCACGGATGTGTCTTTTTTTCGTAGTGGCTTGTCCTCAAGCGGAAGCCGATATCGAAAAATATGTCCACAAGTTTAGAGATAGAGGTGTCGATAAAATAAAATACGGACATGAGGGCATCATGATCATTCTTATAACAGCAACATATATATATTATGACATGTGATTTCTTATGCTCAAGTAACAATAAATTCACATTGTCAAGTATGAATCAAAAACTTCATTGAAAACTAACAAACTATAATCTCAGTCACTGAAGCAATTGCAATTTATCATAACATCGGAAAGAGTCAATAGCTTTTCAGCAAGTCCACATATTCAACTATCATTTAGTCTTTCACAATTGCTAACACTCACGCAATACCTATGGTTATGGAGTTTTAATCGGACACAGAGAAAGATAGGGGCTTATAGTGTTGCCTCCCAACCTTTTACCTCAAGGGTAATGTCAACAATAATAGTTCGTGCTAAGTTAAATCCAATTGGATATATATATCAGGATCTTTCCAACACTAGGTGCTTGCAAAAGGATAAAATGTAAAAAGGGAAAGGTGAAGATCACCATGACTCTTGCATAAGACAAAAAGTAAAAGATAGGCCCTTCGAAAGGGGAAGCAGAGGTTGTCATGTGCTTTTATGGTTGGATGCACGAAATCTTAATGCAAAAGAACGTCACTTTATATTGCCACTTGTGATACGGACCATTATTATGCAGTCCGTCGCTTTTATTACTTCCATATCACAAGATCATATAAAGCTTATTTTCTCCACACTAATAAGTCATACATATTTAGAGAGCAATTTTTATTGCATACAACATGACAACTTACTTGAAGGATCTTACTTAATCCATAGGTAAAACTAGGTTTAAGGATATTTGGAAGCACAAGTAGTATCTCACTTGGTGCGAGGAATTTGGCTAGCATGAGGGGAAAAGGCAAACTCAACATGTTGGATGATCCATGACAATATACTTTAATTAAGATGTGAGAAAACATAACCATTACGTTGTCTTCCTTGTCCAACATCAAATCTTTAGCATGTTATACTTTAATGAGTGCTCACAATCATAAAAGATGTCCAAGATAGTATATTTATATGTGAAGACCTCTGTATCTTTATTACTTCCTGTTATTTGCAACGGTGACCCAAACAATGTTTGCCAACTCTCAACAACTTTTAATCATCATACTCTTTATATGTGAAGTCGTTACTATCCATAAGATTAACCTGGTCTCTTTTATTTGTTTTTATTCTTTTATTTCCTCAAGATCATAGCAAGATAGCAAAGCCCTTGCCTCAACACTAATCTTTATTACATATAGCTCACGGACTCGATTACATAGAGGGATCATAAGGCAAAACTCAAAACTAAATCATACCAAAACTTTATTCTACTAGATCAAGATATTACTAAAAGGATCGAACTAAGAAAAACGGCAAAGATAGGAGTGTGATGGTGATACGATACCAGGGCACCTCCCCCAAGCTTGGCAGTTGCCAAGGGGAGTGCCCATACCCCTGTATTTAGTTCTCTTTCTTTGGAAGTGATGATGATGGAGTTGTTGATGATGTAGGATTCTTCCTCAATTTGCACTTGAGGATGGAATTTTGCTCCCTTAGATCATCGATCTCCTTCTCAAGGCTTAATATCCTTTGGCATAGTTCTTGTTTGTTTTCCTGCAAGAGACGAAAAGGGATAAACTCGATCTTTGGTTTCTTTGCTCTATTAGGGAGTGTTGACTTTTTAAACTCCACATGCATGTCCCCAGGTTGAGGTAATGGGACTTCATCTTCATCTGAGCTCGCCTCCTACTTTCCCTTAGGCTCGTAGTCTTCTTCTTCCTCAGTGGTCCATCCAGAATGCTCCAAGTCCCTCTGAATCCTGGGAATACATATTGCTCTATCTGCGGCAGAAACAGCTCGTAACAAAGACAGAGGATATTTGCATGATACGGTGGTCAAAACCTTCGGGAGATTATATAATGAATTTTTACCACCCAAAAGAAGTATCGTGCAAGAAAATGGAGTCCGGAGAGCACACGAGGTGCCCACGAGGCAGGGGCGCGCCCTCCACCCTCATGGACGCCTCGTGTCCTTCCCGGACTAATTACTTTCCTATTTTCTTAAATATTCCAAAACAGAGAAAAATTGCTACTAGAACTGTTTTGGAGTCTGTTTACTTACCGTACCACATACCTATTCCTTTTTGGAGTCTGAAATGTTCTGGAAAGTGTCCCTTATGTATTCCTCCGGGGTTAGGTTTCAATAACATTAGTTTCAACATTTATAGGATTACCTGGGATATAATGCTTGATTCTTTGACCGGTCACCACCTTTGGATTCGTGCCTTCGAAGTTGTTGATTTTTATGGCACCGAAACGATAGACTTCCTCGATAACGTAAGGCCCTTCCCATTTAGAGAGAAGTTTACCAGCAAAAAATCTTAAACGAGAGTTGAATAGCAACACATAATCACCTACACTAAACTCACGCTTTTGTATCCTTTTGTCATGCCATCATTTAACCTTTTCTTTAAACAGCTTGGCATTCTCATAGGCTTGGGTTATCCATTCATCAAGTGATCTAATGTCAAATAATCTCTTCTCACCGTCAAGTTTGAAATCATAATTGAGCTCTAATGTCTACTAAGCATCCTTCTCCTTGTAGACGTTGTTGGGCCTCCAAGTGCAGAGGTTTGTAGGACAGTAGAAAATTTCCCTCAAGTGGATGATCTAAGGTTTATCAATCCGTGGGAGGCATAGGATGAAGATGGTCTCTCTCAAGCAACCCAGCAACCAAATAACAGAGAGTCTCTTGTGTCCCCAACACACCCAATACAATGGGAAATTGTATAGGTGCACTATTTCGGCAAAGAGATGGTGATACAAGTGCAATATCGATGGTAGATATAGGTATTTGTAATCTGAAAATATAAAAACAGCAAGGTAACTAATGACAAAAGTGAGCACAAACGGTATTGCAATGCTAGGAAACAAGGCCTAGGGTTCATACTTTCACTAGTGCAAGTTCTCTCAACAATAATAACATAACTGGATCATATAACTATCCCTCAACATGCAACAAAGAGTCACTCCAAAGTCACTAATAGCGGAGAACAAACAAAGAGATTATGGTAGGGTACGAAACCACCTCAAAGTTATCCTTTCTGATCGATCTATTCAAGTGTCCGTAGTAAAATAACACGAAGCTATTCTTTCCGTTCAATCTATCCTAGAGTTCGTACTAGAATAACACCTTAAGACACAAATAAACCAAAACCCTAATGTCACCTAGATACTCCAATGTCACCTCAAGTATCCGTGGGCATGATTATACGATATGCATCACACAATCTCAGATTCATCTATTCAAACCAACACAAGGTACTTCAAAGAGTGCCCCAAAGTTTCTACCGGAGAGTTAAGACGAAAACGTGTGCCAACCCCTATGCATAAGTTCATTGAACCCGCAAGTTGATCACCAAAACATACATCAAGTAGATCACGTGAATATCCCATTGTCACCACAGATAAGCACGGCAAGACATACATCAAGTGTTCTCAAATCCTTAAAGACTCAATCCAACAAGATAACTTCAAGGGGAAAACTCAATTCATAAAAAGAGAGTAGAGGGGGAGAAACATCATAAGATCCAACTATAATAGCAAAGCTCGCGATACATCAAGATCGTGCCAAATAAAGAACACGAGAGAGAGAGAGAGAGAGAGAGATCAAACACATAGCTACTGGTACATACCCTCAGTCCCGAGGGGGAACTACTCCCTCCTCGTCATGGAGAGTGCTGGGATGATGAATATGGCCACCGGTGAGAGATCCCCCCTCCGGCAGGGTGCTGGAACAGGGTCCTGATTGGTTTTTGGTGGCTACAAAGGCTTGCGGCGATGGAACTTCTGATCTATTGTGCTCTGCTATGTCTTGAGCTTGCGTTGGTTTTCCTTGAAGAGGAAAGGGTGATGCAGCAATAGTAGCGTAAGTATTTCCCTCAGTTTTTGAGAACCAAGGTATCAATCCAGTAGGAGGCTCCTCAAAAGTCCCACGCACCTACACAAACAAACAAACAAACAAGAACTCGCAACCAACGCAATAAAGGGGTTGTCAATCCCTTCACGGCCACTTGCGAAAGTGAGATCTGATAGACATAATATGATAAGATAAATATATTTTTGGTATTTTATAATGTAGATTGGGAAAGCAAAGATGCAAATAAAAGTAGATAGAAAGCTTATATGATAAGAGATAGACCCGGGGGCCATAGGTTTCACTAGTGGCTTCTCTCAAGATAGCATAAGTATTACGGTGGGTGAACAAATTACTGTCGAGCAATTGATAGAAAAGCGAATGATTATGAGATTATCTAGGCATGATCATGTATATAGGCATCACGTCCGTGACAAGTAGACCGGCTCCTACATGCATCTACTACTATTACTCCACACATCGACCACTATCCAGCATGCATCTAGAGTATTAAGTTCATAAAGAACACATTAACGCATTAAGAAAGATGACATGATGTAGAGGGATAAACTCATGCAATATGATATAAACCCCATCTTTTTCTCCTCGATGGCAACAATACAATATGTGCCTTGCTGCCCCTGCTGTCACTAGGAAAGGACACCGCAAGATTGAACCCAAAGCTAAGCACTTCTCCCATTGCAAGAAAGATCAATCTAGTAGGACAAACCAAACTGATAATTCGAAGAGACTTGCAAAGATAACTTAATCGCACATAAAATAATTCAGAGGAGATTCAAATATTTCTCATAGATAAACTTGATCATAAACCCACAATTCATCGGATCTCGACAAACACACCGCAAAAAGAGTTACATTGAATAGATCTCCAAGAAGATCAAGGAGAACATGGTATTAAGATTCAAAGAGGGAGAAGAATCCATCTAGCTAATAAATATGGACCCGAAGGTCTATGGTAAACTACTCACAACTCATCGGAGAGGCTATGGTGTTGATGTAGAAGCCCTCCATGGTTGATTCCCCCTCTGGCGGAGCACCGGCAAAGGCTCCAAGATGGGATCTCGCGGATACATAAGGTTACGGTGGTGGAAATAGTTTTTCGTGGTCGCCTCTGATGTTCTCGGGGTACGTGGGTATATATAGGAAGAAGAAGTAGATCGGTGGACGCCCAAGGGACCCACAAGATAGGGGGCGCGCCCAGTAGGGGGGCGTGCCCTCCACCCTCGTGGCTTCCTCGATTGCTTCTTGACTTGCACTCCAAGTCCTCTGGATCACGTTTGTTCCAAAAATCACGCTCCCGAAGGTTTCATTTCGTTTGGACTCCGTTTGGTATTCCTTTTCTTCGAAACACTGAAATAGGCAAAAAAACAGCAATACGGGCTGGGCCTCCGGTTAGTAGGTTAGTCCCAAAAATGACATAAATGTGTAAAGTAAAGCCCATAAACATCCAAAATAGGTAATATAATAGCATGGAACAATAAAAAATTATAGATACGTTGGAGACGTATCAAGCATCCCCAAGCTTAATTCCTGCTCGTCCTCGAGTAGGTAAATGATAAAAACAGAATTTTTGATGTGGAATGCTACCTAGCATAATTCTCAATGTAATTTTCTTTATTGTGGCATGAATGTTCAGATCCAAATGATTCAAAATAAAAGTTTATATTGACATAAGAAATAGTAATAGTTCAAGCATACTAATCAAAGCAATCATGTCATCTCAAAATAACATGGCTAAAGATAGTTCATCCATACAAAATCATATAGTTAGGCTATGCTTCATTTTCGTCACACAAAAATGCTCCCATCTTATACAGCCCCGATGACAAGCCAAGCAATTGTTTCGTACTTAAATAATCTCAAACTTTTTCAACTTTCACACAATACATGAGCGTGAGCCATGGATATAGCACTATGGGTGGAATAGAATATGATGATGGAGATTGTGTAGAGAAGACAAAAAAGGAGAAAGTCTCACATTGACGAGGATAATCAACGGGCTATGGAGATGCCCATCAATCGATATCAACATGAGGAGTAGGGATTGCCATGCAACGGATGCACTAGAGCTATAAATGTATGAAAGCTCAACAAAATAAACTAGTGGGTGTGCATCCAACCATCTTGCTCACGAAGACCTAGGGCATTTTGAGGAAGCCCATCATAGGAATATACAAGAAGAGTTCTATAATGAAAAATTCCCACTAGTATATGAAAGTGACAACATATGAGACTCTTTATATGAAGAACATGGTGCTACTTTGAAGCACAAGTGTGGAAAAAAGATAGTAACATTGCCCCCTTTTTATTTCTTTTTTCTTTTTTTTCTTTTTTTCTTTGTTTTCTTCTTTGGCCTTTCTTTTTTTTTCTTTGGCCTTTCTTTTTTTTCTTTGGCCTTTTTTTTCTTTGGCCTTTTTTTTATTTGGGGACAATGCTCTAATAATGGTGATCATCACAC
>NC_057804.1:643273104-643300244 GCF_018294505.1 Triticum aestivum | reverse complement strand
GAAGAGTTCTATAATGAAAAATTCCCACTAGTATATGAAAGTGACAACATATGAGACTCTTTATATGAAGAACATGGTGCTACTTTGAAGCACAAGTGTGGAAAAAAGATAGTAACATTGCCCCCTTTTTATTTCTTTTTTCTTTTTTTTCTTTTTTTCTTTGTTTTCTTCTTTGGCCTTTCTTTTTTTTTTTTTGGCCTTTCTTTTTTTTCTTTGGCCTTTTTTTTCTTTGGCCTTTTTTTTATTTGGGGACAATGCTCTAATAATGGTGATCATCACACTTCTATTTATTTACAGCTCATGAATTACAACCCAAAACTAGAACAAGATATGACTCTATATGAATGCCTCCGGCGGTGTACCAGGATGGGCAATGAATCAAGAGTGACATGTATGAAAAATTATGCATGGTGGCTTTGCCACAAATACGATGTCAACTACATGATCATGCAAGGCAATATGACAATGATAATGTGTGTCATTAAAAAAATAGAATGGAATGGTGGAAAGTTGCATGGCAATATATCTCGGAATGGCTATGGAAATGCCATAATAGATAGGTATGGTGGCTGTTTTGAGGAAGATATAAGAAGGTTTATGTGTGATAGAGCGTATCGTATCACGGGGTTTGGATGCACCGGCGAAGTTTGCACCAACTCTCAAGGTGAGAAAGGGCAATGCACGGTACCGAAGAGGCTAGCAATGATGGAAGGGTGAGAGTGCGTATAATCCATGGACTCAACACTAGTGAAAATAACTCATATACTTACTGCAAAAATCTACAAGTCATCAAAAACCAAGCACTACGCGCATACTCCCGGGGGGGATAGATTGGTAGGAAAAGACCATCGCTCGTCCCCGACCGCCACTCATAAGGATGCACAATCTAAGAACACCTCATGTTTCAAATTTGTTACACAAGTTTAACCATACGTGCATGCTATGGGACTTGCTAACTTCAACACAAGCATTCTTTAAATTCATAATCACCCAACTAGCATGATTCTAATATCACTACCTCCATATCTCAAAACAATTATCAAGTATCAAATTCATCTTAGCATCCAATTCACTTCCTATGATAGTTTCTATTATACCCAACTTGGATGCCCACCATTCTAGGAACAACTTTATAACCATAGCAAATACCATGTTGTTCTAAGAGACTCTCAAAATAATATAAGTGAAGCATGAGAGACTAACAATTTCTACAAAATTAAGCCACCACCGTGCTCTAAAAGATATAAGTGAAGCACTAGAGCAAAAACTATCTAGCTCAAAAGATATAAGTGAAGCACATAGAGTATTCTAATAAATTCCAATCAAGTGGGCTTCTCCCAAAAGGTGTGTATAGCAAGGATGATTGTGGTAAACTAAAAATAAAAGACTAATATCATACAAGACGCTCCAAGCAAAACACATATCATGTGGCGAATAAAAATATAGCTCCAAGTAAAGTTACCGATAAACGAAGACGAAAGAGGGGATGCCTTCCGGGGGCATCCCCAAGCTTAGGCTTTTGGATATTCTTGGATATCTTGGGGTGCCATGGGCATCCCTAAGCTTAGGCTCTTGCCACTCCTTATTCCATAGTCCATCAAATCTTTACCCAAAACTTGAAAACTTCACAACACAAAACTCAACAGGAAATCTCATAAGCTTCGTTAGTGAAAGAAAGAAAAACCACCACATAAGGTACTGTAATGAACTCATTCTTTATTTATATTGGTGTTAAACCTACTGTATTTCAAGTTCTCTATGGTTCATACCACTTAATACTAGCCATAGATGCATCAAAATAAGCAAACAACACACGAAAAAAAATGAATCTGTCAAAAACATAACAGTCTGTAGAAATCTGTAATTCTCGAATACTTCTGGGACTTTAAAAATTCTAACAAAATAGGAAGTCCTGGGAAATTTCTATATTGATCTACATAAAAAATAATCAACGCAAAATCAAGTTTCGGTGAATTACTAAAATTGTTTTCGTGCGCGCAAAGTTTCTGTTTTTCAGCAGAATCAAATTAACTATCACCATAGGTTATCCTATAGCTTCTACTTGGCACAAACACTAATTAAAACATAAAATTAAAACACATATAAACAGAAGGTAGATGCAAGATTTATTACTAAACGGAAACAAAAACAAAAAACACAAATAAAATTTGGTTGCCTCCCAACTAGCGCTATCGTTTAACGCCCCTAGCTAGGCATATAAGCGAGGATAGATTTAAGTAGTGCCATCTTTGGCACTCAATTCATAAGCGGCTCGCATGATAGATTCATAAGGTAATTTAACCTTCTTTTTTGGAAAGTTCCCCATGCTTTTCCTTAAAGTAAATTGGAATCTAATATTCCCTTCCTTCATATCGATAGTCGCACCAATCGTTCTAAGGAAAGGTCTACCAAGAATAATAGGGCAAGAAAGATTGCAATCTATATCAAGAATGATAAAATCTACGGGCACCCAATTTCTATTTGCAACAATGAGAACATCATTGATCCTTCCCATTGGCTTTTTTGTGGTGGAATCCGCGGGGTGCAAATTTAAAGAGCAATCATCAAGATCATGGAAACCTACAATATCACATAAAGTTTTTGGAATCGTGGAAACACTAGCACCCAAATCACATAAAGCATAACAATCGTGATATTTAATTTTAAATATTTATAGTAGGTTCCCATTCATCGTTAAGTTTTCTAGGTATAGAAACTTCCAAATTAAGTTTTTCATCAAAAGATTGCATCAAGGCATCAACAATATGTTTGGTAAAAGCTTTATTTTGACTATAAGCATGAAGAGAATTCACAACGGATTGCAACAAGGAAATACAACCTTCTAAAGAAAAATTATCATAATTAAATTCCTTGAAATCCAAGATAGTGGGTTCAATGCTATTTAAAATCTTGACCTCTCCGGTCCCACTTTTACCAAATTTAGATCAAGATCTAAAAACTCTGAATCATTGGGACGCCTTTTAACTAAAGTTGACTCATCTCTAGTCCCATCATTGTTAAGATTCATATTGCAAAACAAAGATCTAATAGGGGACACATCAATAACTTTAAGATCTTCATCATTATTTTCATGGAAACTAGAAGAACACGCCTTTACAAAGCAATCTTTCTTAGCACGCAATCTAGCGGTTCTTTCTTTGCACACATCAATGGAAATTATCATAGCTTTGAGAGACTCATTGATATCATGCTTAGGAGGAGTAGATCTAAGTTTCAAAGAATCAACATCAAGCGAGAGTCTATCAACGTTCCTAGCCAAATCATCAACTTTAAGCAATTTTTCTTTCAGCAAGGCATTAAAATTCTTTTGAGAGATCATAAATTCTTTAACACTATTCTCAAAATCAGAGGGCATCTTATTAAAATTACCATAAGAATTATTGTAGGAATTTCCATAATTATTAGAGGAATTACTAGGTAACGGTCTAGGATTAAAGTTTCCTCTATAAGCATTGTTTCCAAAACTATTCCTACCAACAAAATTCACATCCATAGATTCATTATTATTCTCAATCAAAGTAGACAAAGGCATATCATTGGGATCAATAGGAGCACTCTTAGTAGCAAACAATTTCATAAGTTCATCCATCTTTCCACTCAAAATATTAATTTCTTCTATAACATGCACTTTTTTACTAGTAGATCTTTTGGTGTGCCATTGAGAATAATTAGCCATAATATTATCAAGGAGTTTTGTAGCTTCTCCTAAGGTGATTTCCATAAACATGCCTCCCGCGGCCGAATATAAAAGATTTCTAGAAGAAAAATTCAATCCGGCATAAATTTTTTGTATGATCATCCATAAATTCAAACCATGAGTAGGGCAATTGCGAATCATCAATTTCATTCTTTCCCAAGATTGGGCATCATGCTCATGATCAAGTTGTTTAAAATTCATAAAATTGTTCCTAAGAGTGATGATCTTAGCGGGAGGAAAATACTTAGAGATAAAAGCATCTTTGCACTTGTTCCATGAATCAATACTATTCTTAGGCAAAGACGAAAACCAAACTGTAGCACGATCTCTAAGTGAAATGGGAATAACTTCAATTTATCAATATCATTATCCGTATCTTTCTTCTTTTGCATCTCACACAAATCAACAAAGTTGTTTAGATGGGTAGTGGCATCTTCACTAGGAAGGCCAGCGAATTGATCTTTCATAACAAGATTCAGCAAAGCAGTATTGATTTCACAAGACTCAACATCATTAAGAGGAGCAATCGGAGTACTAAGGAAATCATTATTATTGGTATGGGAGAAATCACACAATTTGGTATTATCGTGCGCCATCATGACAAGTAATCCAACACACAAGCAAACAAAAAGAGGCAAACAAAAGAGAGAGGAGATTGGGAAAGAGAGGGCAAATAAAACGGCAAGGGTGAAGTGGGGGAGAGGAAAACGAGAGGCAAATGGCAAATAATGTAAATGCGAGGGAGATGAGTTTGTGATGGGTACTAGGTATGTCTTGACTTGAGCGAAGACCTCCCCGGCAAGAAATCCTTCTTGCTACGTCTTGTGCTTGTGTTGGTTTTCCTTGAAGAGGAAAGGGTGATGCAGCAATAGTAGCGTAAGTATTTCCCTCGGTTTTTGAGAACCAAGGTATCAATCCAGTAGGAGGCTCCTCAAAAGTCCAACGCACCTACACAAACAAACAAGAACTGCAACCAACGCAATAAAGGGGTTGTCAATCCCTTCATGGCCACTTGCGAAAGTGAGATCTGGTAGAGATAATATGATAAGATAAATATATTTTTGGTATTTTATAATATAGATTGGAAAAGTAAAGATGCAAATAAAAGTAGATAGAAAGCTTATATGATAAGAGATAGACCCGGGGGCCATAGGTTTCACTAGTGGATTCTCTCAAGATAGCATAAGTATTACGGTGGGTGAACAAATTATTGTCGAGCAATTGATAGAAAAGCGAATAGTTATGAGATTATCTAGGCATGATCATGTATATAGGCATCACGTCCGTGACAAGTAGACCGACTCCTGCCTGCATCTACTACTATTACTCCACACATCGACCACTATCCAGCATGCATCTAGAGTATTAAGTTCATAAAGAACAGAGTAACGCATTAAGAAATATGACATGATCTAGAGGGATAAACTCATGCAATATGATATAAACCCCATCTTTTTATCCTCGATGGCAACAATACAATACGTGCCTTGCTGACCCTGCTGTCACTGGGAAAGGACACCGCAAGATTGAACCCAAAGCTAAGCACTTCTCCCATTGCAAGAAAGATCAATCTAGTAGGCCAAACCAAACTGATAATTCGAAGAGACTTGCAAAGATAACTTAATCGCACATAAAATAATTCAGAGGAGATTCAAATATTTCTCATAGATAAACTTGATCATAAACCCACAATTCATCGGATCTCGACAAACACACCGCAAAAAGAGTTACATCAAATAGGTCTCCAAGAAGATCAAGGAGAACATGGTATTGAGATTCAAAGAGAGAGAATAATCCATCTAGCTAATAACTATGGACCTGAAGATCTGTGGTAAACTACTCACAACTCATTGGAGAGGCTATGGTGTTGATGTACAAGCCCTCCATGGTTGATTCCCCCTCCGACGGAGCACCGGCGAAGGCTCCAAGATGGGATCTCGCGAATACATCAGGTTACGATGGTAGAAATAGTTTGTAGGGGTCGCCTCTGATGTTCTCAGGATACGTGTGTATATATAGGAGTAAGAAGTAGGTCGGTGGAAGCCCGAGGGGCCCACGAGATAGGGGGCGCGCCCAGTAGGGGGGCGCCCTCCACCCTCGTGGCCTCCTCGATTGCTTCTTGACTTGCACTCCAAGTGCTCTGGATCATGTATGTTCCAAAAATCACGCTCCCGAAGGTTTCATCCCGTTTGGACTCCGTTTGGTATTCCTTTTCTTCAAAACACTGAAATAGGCAAAAAAACAGCAATACAGGCTGGGCCTCCGGTTAGTAGGTTAGTCCCAAAAATGATATAAATGTGTAAAATAAAGCCCATAAACATCCAAACGGGTAATATAATAGCATGGAACAATCAAAAATTATAGATACGTTGGAGACGTATCAAGCTCTTTAATAGCCCAATATGCCTTATGTTCAAGTTTGAGAGGTAACTGACATGCTTTTCCATAAACCATTTTATATGGAGACATACCCATAGGATTTTTATATGCAGTTCTATAAGCCCATAATGCATCATCAAGTTTCTTGGACCAATTCTTTCTAGATCTATTAACAGTCTTTTGCAAAATTAATTTAAGCTCTCTGTTACTCAATTCTACTTGACCACTATGCTGTGGGTGATATGGAGATGCAATTCTATGATTAACATCATACTTGGCAAGCATTTTACGAAAAGCACCATGGATGAAATATGAACCACCATCAGTCATTAAATATCTAGGGACTCCAAACCTTGGAAAAATAACTTCTTTAAGCATGTTAATAGAGGTGTTATGATCAGCACTACTAGTTGGAATAGCTTATACCCACTTAGTAACTTAATCAACAACAACTAAAATATGTGTATACCCATTAAAGGAAGGAAACGGTCCCATATAATCAAAGCCCCAAACATCAAATGGTTCAATAACAAGAGAATAATTCATAGGCATTTCTTGACGTCTACTAATATTACCAATTCTTTGACATTCATCACAAGACAAGACAAACTTACGAGCATCTTTGAAGAGAGTAGGCCAATAAAAAACGGATTGCAATACCTTATGTGTAGTTCTATCTCCAGCGTGGTGTCCTCCATATGGTTCGCAGTGACACTTGCGTAGGATCTGTTCCTGTTCATGCTCAGGTACACAACGTCTAATAACACCATCTACTCATTCTTTATAAAGGTGTGGGTCATCCCAGAAGTAATGTCTTAAATCATAAAAGAACTTTCTCTTTTGCTGGTATGTGAAACTCGCTGGTATAAATTTAGCAACAATGTAATTAGCACAATCAGCATACCATGGAGCAGTACGAGATGCATTAATGACCGCTAATTGTTCATTAGGAAAGCTATCATCAATAGGTAGTGGGTCATCAAGAACATTCTCTAACCTAGACAAGTTGTCTGCAACGGGGTTCTCAGCTCCCTTTCTATCAATAATATGCAAATCAAATTCTTGGAGCAAGAGGACCCATCTAATAAGTCTAGGTTTAGCATCTTTCTTTTCCATAAGATATTTAATAGCAGCATGATCGGTGTGAATAGTAACTTTAGAATCAACAATATAAGGTCTGAACTTATCACAAGCAAATACAACTGCTAAGAATTCTTTTTCAATAGTGGCATAATTTCTCTGGGTAGTATCAAGAGTTTTACTAGCATACTGGCTAACATTTAATTTCTTATCAACTCTTTGCCCTAGAACAGCACCTACAGCATAATCACTAGCATCACACATAATTTCAAAGGGTAAATTCCAATCAGGTGGCTGAACAATACGTGCAGTGATCAAAGCTTTCTTAAGTATTTCAAATGCTTCTACACAATCATCATCAAAGACAAAAGGAATATCCTTTTGCAATAAATTAGTCAGAGGCCTAGAGATTTTAGAAAAGCCCTTAATGAACCTCCTATAATAACCGGTATGACCAAGGAAACTTCTTATACCTTTAATGTCCTTAGGGCATGGCATCTTTTCAATATCATCAACTTTAGCTTTATCAACTTCAAGACCTCTTTCAGAAATTTTATACCCCAAGACAATGCCTTCATTAACCATAAAGTGGCACTTTTCCCAATTCAAGACGAGACTAGTGTCTTCAAATCTCTGCAAAACTCGATCAAGGTTGCTCAAGCAATCATCAAAAGAGGATCCATAAACAGAAAAGTCATCCATGAATACCTCACAAATCTTTTCACAAAAGTCAGAGAACATAGCCATCATGCATCCTTGAAAGGTAGCAGGTGCATTACATAAACCAAAAGGCATATGTCTACAAGCAAAAGTACCGAAAGGGCAAGTAAAAGTGGTCTTTTCTTGAACCTCCGCTGACACAGGTATTTGAGAGAAACCAGAGTAACCATCTAGAAAGCAAAAATGTGTATGTTTGGATAGTCTTTCTAGCATTTGATCAATAAAAGGTAAAGGGTAATGATATTTTTAGTAGCTTTATTTAACTTACGGAAATCAATTACCATCCTATAACCTGTAATAATTCTTTGCGGGATCAATTCATCTTCATCATTAGGAACGACAGTGATACCTCCCTTCTTAGGGACACAATGGATAGGACTTACCCACTGACTATCAGGAACGGGATAAATTATACCTGCCTCAAGGAGATTTAGTATTTCCTTTCTTACCACTTCTTTCATCTTAGGATTTAACCATCGTTGGTGATCAATAACTGGTTTGGCGTCTTCCTCCAACTTTATTTTGTGTTGGCATAGAGTGAGACTAATGCCCTTAAGATCATCAAGAGTATATCCAATAGCAGAACAGTGCTTCTTCAGAGTTTTCAATAATCTCTCCTCTTCCTGCTCTGAAAGGTTAGTGATGACCCACAAGTATAGGAGATCTATCGTAGTCCTTTCGATAAGTAAGAGTGTCGAACCCAACGAGGAGCAGAAGGAAATGACAAGCGGTTTTCAGTAAGGTATTCTCTGCAAGCATTGAAATTGTAGGTAACAGATAGTTTTGTGATAAGATAATTTGTAATGGGTAACAAGCAATGAAAGTAAACAAGGTGCAGCAAGGTGGCGCAATCCTTTTTGTAGCAAAGGACAGGCTTGGATAATTTCTTATAATGATAAAAGCACTCCCGAGGACACATGGGAATTATCGTCAAGCTAGTTTTCACCACGCTCATATGATTCATGTTCTGTACTTTGATAATTTGATATGTGGGTGGACCGGTGCTTGGGTACTGCCCTTTCTTGGACAAGCATCCCACTTATGATTAACACCTATTGCAAGCATACGCAACTACAAAAGAAGTATTAAGGTAAACCTAACCATAGCATGAAACTAGTGGATCCAAATCAGCCCCTTACGAAGCAACGCATAAACTAGGGTTTAAGCTTCTGTCACTCTAGCAACCCATCATCTACTTATTACTTCCAAATGCCTTCCTCTAGGCCCAAATAATGGTGAAGTGTCATGTAGTCGACGTTCACATAACACCACTAGAGGAGAGACAACATACATCTCATCAAAATATCGAACGAATACCAAATTCACATGACTACTAATAGCAAGACTTCACCCATGTCCTTAGGAACAAACGTAACTACTCACAAAACATATTCATGTTCATGATCAGAGGATTATAGACATGCATTAAGGATCTGAACATATGATCTTCCACCAAGTAAACCAAATAGCATCAACTACAAGGAGTAATCAACACTACTAGCAACCCACAGGTACCAATTTCTGGTTTTGATACAAGATTGGATTCAAGAGATGAACTAGGGTTTGAGAGGAGATGGTGCTGGTGAAGATGTTGATGGAGATTGAACCCCTCCCGATGAGAGGATCGTTGGTGATGACGATGGTGATGATTTCCCCCTCCTGGAGGGAAGTTTCCCCGGCAGAACAGCTCCGCCAGAGCCCTAGATTGGTTCTGTCAAGGTTCCGCCTCGTGGCGGCGGAGTTTCGTTCCGTAAGCTTGCTTATGATTTTTTCTAGGGTAAAAGCCTTGATATAGTAGAAGATGGGCACCGGAGGGCCACTAGGGGGCCCACGAGACAGGGGGCACGCCCAGGAGGGAGGGCATGCCCCCCACCTCCGTGGCCAGGGTGTAGCCCCTCTGGTACTTTCTTTGCTCAATAATTCTTATTAATTCCAAAAATGACTTTCGTAGAGTTTCAGCACTTTTGGAGCTGTGCAGAATAGGTTTCCAATATTTGCTCCTTTTCTAGCCAGAATCCCAGCTGCCGGCATTCTCCCTCTTCATGATAAACCTTGTAAAATAAGGGAGAATAGCCATAAGTATTGTGACATAACGTGTAATAACAGCCCATAATGCAATAAATATCGATATAAAAGATGATGCAAAATGGACGTATCAACTCCCCCAAGCTTAGACCTTGCTTGTCCTCAAGCGGAAGCCCATATCGACAAATATGTCCACATGCTTAGAGACAGAGGTGTCGATAAAAATAAAATACGGACATGAGGGCATCATGGTCATTCTTATAACAGCAACATATATAGATTTTGTCATATGATTTCTTATGCTCAAGTAACAATCTATTCACAATGTCAAGTATGGATCATAAACTTCATTGAGAACTAACAAACTATAATCTCAGTCATTAAAGCAATTGCAATTTATCATAACATCGGAAAGAGTCAAGAATAGAGCTTTTCAGCAAGTCCACATACTCAACTATCATATAGTCTTCTACAATTGCTAACACTGACGCAATACTTATGATTATGGAGTTTTAATCGGACACTGAGAAAGATAGGGGCTTATAATTTTGCCTCCCAACGTATTCACCTTTGGGTGATGTCAACAATAATAGTTCATGCTAACTTACATCCAATTGGATATATATATATCAGGATCTTTCCAACAAAAGGTGCTTGCCAAAGGATACAATGAAAAAGGGAAAGGTGAAGATCACCTTGACTCTTGCGTAAAGTAAAAGACATAAAGTAAAAGATAGGCCCTTTGCAAAGGGAAGCAGAGGTTGTCATGTGCTTTCAGGGTTGGATGCACAAAATCTTAATGCAAAAGAATGTCACTTTATATTGCCACTTGTGATATGAACCTTTATTATGTAGTCCATCGCTTTTATTACTTCCATATCACACGGTCGTATAAAGCTTATTTTCTTCGCACTAATAAGTCAGACATATTTAGAGAGCAATTTTTATTGCTTGCAACATGACAACTTACTTGAAGGATCTTACTCAATCCATAGGTAGGTATGGTGGACTCTCATGGCAAAACTGGGTTTAAGGATATTTGGAAGCACAAGTAGTATCTATACTTGGTGCAAGGAATTTGGCTAGCATGAGGGGGAAAGGCAAGCTCAACATGTTTGAATGATCCATGACAATATACTTTAACTGAGATGTGAGAAAACACAAACCATTACGTTGTCTTCCTTGTCCAACATCAACTCTTTAGCATGTCATACTTAATGAGTGCTCACAATCATAAAAGATGTCCAAGATAGTATATTTATATGTGAAAACCTCTCTTTATTTATTACTTCCTATTAATTGCAACGATGACCAAAACTATGTTTGTCAACTCTCAACAACTTTTATGGCTCATACTCCCTCCGTCCAGAAATACTTGTCATCAAAATAGATAAAAGGGGATGTATTTAGACGTATTTTAGTTTGAGATGCATCTCTTCTTGTCCATTTTGATGACAAGTATTTTTGGACGGAGGGAGTACTCTTTATATGTGAAGTCATTACTATCCATAAGATCAATATGAACTCTTTTATTCTTTTTATTCGTTCTATTTTCTCAAGATCATAGCAAGATAGCAAAGCCTTTGACTCAACACTAATCTTTATTATATAGCTCATGGACTCGATTACATAGGGAGATCACAAAGCAAAACTCAAAACTAATTCATACCAAAACTTCAATCTACTAGATCAAGATAATACTAAAAGGATCAAACTAAGTAAAACGGTAAAGATAGGAGTGTGATGGTGATACAATACTGGGGTACCTCTCACAAGCTTGGCAGTTGCCAAGGGGAGTGCCCATACCCATGTGATTATGTCCTCGGAGGTGGTGAAGAAGGAGTTGTTGATGATGTAGGCTTCTCGTCCGTCTTCCAGGGCATAGGCTCACCATCATAGAAGGATGATCGAGTCTCCGGGATCCTCAAATCTCCAGCCAAACTCATCCTCTTGAATCTATATTCATACTCACAGTTTTGGTTTTGCGGGTCATAGATCTGGGCTTGGAGGTGCTCGATTTTCTCATGAAGCTTGAAGATGGTATCCCCAATGTTCTTGGAGTCTAGCTTGTTGTTGTTGGTGAATTCCGCGATCATCATCTGGTTGGCGTTGAGTCCACGCTCCACCATCCCTTGGCACTTGAAAACTTGTTGCTCCATAGCTTCGAGCTTTGACTCCACGCTTCCGGTACGCCTTGGTCCCTCCACACCGCGGATGTGCAGCACCCCCTCACGCATCTCAATGGTTTGAGGGTGTTGTAGCACCTCCGCAAGATAGGGGTTGATAACCCTCTCGAAAAACTTGTCCTTGGGAGCGCTTGGAGACGTCATGGTGCTCTAGATCTGTCAGAAAAACAGCTCGAACAAAAACAGGAGATATTTGCATGATACGGTGGTCAAAACCTTCGGGAGATTATATAATGAACTTTTACCAACCAAAAAAAGTAACATGCAAGAAAACGGAGTCCGGGAGCACACGAGGTGCCCACGAGACAGGGAGGCGCGCCTAGTAAGGGTGGGCGCGCCCTCCACCCTAGTGGGGGCCTCGTGTCCTTCCTGGATTACTTCTTTCTTTCCTAAATTCGTAAATACTCCAAAACGGAGAAACATTGCCATTAGAACTGTTTTGGAGTCGGTTTACTTACCGTACCACATACCTATTCCTTTTCGGAGTCTGAAACGTTCTGGAAAGTGTCCCTTATGTATTCCTCCGGGGTTACGGTTTCAATAATATTAGTTTCAACATTTATAGGGTCACCTGAGATATAATGTTTTATTCTTTGACCGTTCACCACCCTCGGACTTGTACCTTCGGAGTTGTTGATTTTTATGGCACCGGAACGATAGACCTCCTCGATAATGTAAGGGCCTTCCCATTTAGAGAGAAGTTTTCCTGCAAAAAATCTTAAACGAGAGTTGAATAGCAAAACATAATCACCTATGTTAAACTCATGCTTTTGTATCCTTTTGTCATGCCATCTTTTAACTTTTTCTTTGAACAACTTGGCATTCTCATAGACTTGGGTTCTCCATTCATCAAGAGATCTAATGTCAAATAACCTCTTCTCACTGGCAAGTTTGAAATCATAGTTGAGCTCTTTAATAGCCCAATATGCCTTATGTTCAAGTTCGAGAGGTAAGTGACATGCTTTTCCATAAACCATTTTATACGGAGACATACCCATAGGATTTTTATATGCAGTTCTATAGGCCCATGATGCATCATCAAGTTTCTTGGACCAATTCTTTCTAGATCTATTAAAAGTCTTTTGCAAAATTAATTTGAGCTCTCTATTGCTCAATTCTATTTGACCACTAGACTGCGCGTGATAAGGAGATGTAATTCTATGATTAACATCATATTTAGCAAGCATTTTACGAAAATCACCATGAATAAAGTGTGAACCACCATCAGTCATGAGATATCTAGGGACTCCAAACCTCGGAAAAATAACTTCTTTGAGCATATTAATAGAGGTGTTATGATCAGCACTACTAGTTAGAATAGCTTATACCCACTTAGTAACTTAATCAACAGCAACTAAAATATGTGTATACCCATTAAAGGAAGGAAACGGTCCCATATAATCAAAGCCCCAAACATCAAATGGTTCAATAACAAGAGAATAATTCATAGGCATTTCTTGACGTCTACTAATATTACCAATTCTTTGACATTCATCACAAGACAAGACAAACTTACGAGCATCTTTGAAGAGAGTAGGCCAATAAAAACCGGATTGCAATACCTTATGTGTAGTTCTATCTCCAGCGTGGTGTCCTCCATATGGTTCGCAGTGACACTTGCGTAGGATCTGTTCCTGTTCATGCTCAGGTACACAACGTCTAATAACACCATCTACTCATTCTTTATAAAGGTGTGGGTCATCCCAAAAGTAATGTCTTAAATCATAAAAGAACTTTTTCTTTTGCTGGTATGTGAAACTCGCTGGTATAAATTTAGCAACAATGTAATTAGCACAATCAGCATACCATGGAGCAGTACGAGACGCATTAATGACCGCTAATTGTTCATTAGGAAAGCTATCATCAATAGGTAGTGGGTCATCAAGAACATTCTCTAACCTAGACAAGTTGTCTGCAACGGGGTTCTCAGCTCCCTTTCTATCAATAATATGCAAATCAAATTCTTGGAGCAAGAGGACCCATCTAATAAGTCTAGGTTTAGCATCTTTCTTTTCCATAAGATATTTAATAGAAGCATGATCGGTGTGAATAGTAACTTTAGAATCAACAATATAAGGTCTGAACTTATCACAAGCAAATACAACTGCTAAGAATTCTTTTTCAATAGTGGCATAATTTCTCTGGGTAGTATCAAGAGTTTTACTAGCATACTGGCTAACATTTAATTTCTTATCAACTCTTTGCCCTAGAACAGCACCTACAGCATAATCACTAGCATCACACATAATTTCAAAGGGTAAATTCCAATCAGGTGGCTGAACAATAGGTGCAGTGATCAAAGCTTTCTTAAGTATTTCAAATGCTTCTACACAATCATCATCAAAGATAAAAGGAATATCCTTTTGCAATAAATTAGTCAGAGGCCTAGAGATTTTAGAAAAGCCCTTAATGAACCTCCTATAATAACCGGCATGACCAAGGAAACTTCTTATACCTTTAATGTCCTTAGGGCATGGCATCTTTTCAATAGCATCAAATTTAGCTTTATCAACTTCAAGACCTCTTTCAGAAATTTTATACTCCAAGACAATGCCTTCATTAACCATAAAGTGGCACTTTTCCCAATTCAAGACGAGACTAGTGTCTTCAAATCTCTGCAAAACTCGATCAAGGTTGCTCAAGCAATCATCAAAAGAGGATCCATAAACAGAAAAGTCATCCATGAATACCTCACAATTCTTTTCACAAAAGTCAGAGAATATAGCCATCATACATCTTTGAAAGGTAGCAGGTGCATTACATAAACCAATAGGCATACGTCTATAAGCAAAAGTACCGAAAGGGCAAGTAAAAGTAGTTTTTGATTGATCCTCCGCTGACACAGGTATTTGAGAGAAACAACAATAACCATCTAGAAAGCGGAAATGTGTATGTTTGGATAGTCTTTCTAGCATTTGATCAATAAAAGGTAAAGGGTAATGATCTTTCTTAGTAGCTTTATTTAATTTACGAAAATCGATTACCATCCTATAACCTGTAATAATTCTTTGCGGGATCAATTCATCTTTATCATTAGGAACAACAGTAATACCTCCTTTCTTAGGGACGCAATGGACAGGACTTACCCAATCACTATCAGCAACTGGATAAATTATACCTGCCTCAAGGAGCTTTAGTATCTCCTTTCTTACCCCAGCTTTCATCTTAGGATTCAACCGTCATTGATGATATCTAACTAGTTTGGAACCTTCATCCAATTTAATTTTCTGTTGGCATAGAGTGGGACTAATGCCCTTAAGATCATCCAGAGTATATCCAATAGCAGCACGGTGCTTCTTTAGAGTTTTCAATAATCTTTCCTCTTCTTGCTCTAAAAGGTTAGCACTAATAATAACATGATATGTCTTATTTTCATCTAGATAAGCATATTTAAGATTATCAGGTAAAGGTTTGAGCTCAAACACGGGATCACCCTTGGGTGGAGGAGGATCCCCTAGGATCTCAACACGCAAGTTGTGTTTCAGAATGGGACCCTGTTGAAGGAATACTTTATCTATTTCCCTGCTTTCATTCATAGACATATCATTTTCATGGTCTACCAAATATTGTTCTAACGGATCAGTAGGAGGCACGGTAATAGAAGCAAGACCAACAATTTCATCCTTGATAGGCAATTCTTTATCATGGGGTTGTCTACGAAATTTAGCAAAATTAAACTCATGAGGCATATCTCCTAAGCCAATCGTAACAACATCCTTTTTGCAATCAATCCTAGCATTAACGGTATTCAAGAAGGGTCTACCAAATATAATGGGACAAAAGCTATCTTGTGGGGAACCAAGAACAAGAAAATCAGCGGGATATTTAACTTTCCCACATAGGACATCAACATCTCTAACAATCCCAACTGGTGAAATAGTATCTCTATTGGCAAGCTTAATTGTAACATCTATATCTTCTATCTCAGCGGGTGTGATGTCATGCATAATTTCATTATATAAGGAAATAGGTATTGCACTAGCACTAGCACCCATATCACATAAGCCATGATAATAATGATCTCCTATTTTAACAGAAATAACAGGCATGCCTACAACAGGTCTATGTATCTTAGCATCGGGTTTAGCAATATTAGCAGCTTCCTCACAGAAGTAAATAACATGCCCATCAACATTATCAGCCAAGAGATCTTTAACCATAGGAATACTAGGTTCAACTTTAATTTTCTCAGGAGGTGTATACGTCCTAGTATTACTCTTACGAACCACAGTTGAAGCTTTAGCATGATCCTTTATTCTAACAGGAAAAGGTGGTTTCTCAACATAAGTAGTAGGAACAATAGGATCATTATAAGTAATAGTCTTTTCTTCAACTGTAATAGGTGCAACTACTTTTACTTCAGTGGGAGGATTATATATAAACCACTTCTCCTTAGGGAGATCAACGTGAGTAGGAAAAGATTCACAGAAAGAAGCTACTATCTCAGAGTCAAGTCCATATTTAGCGCTAAATCCACGAAAAGCATCGGTATCCATAAAAGATTTAACACAATCAAACTTAGGTGTCATACCTGACTCCTTACCATCATCGGAACCCCAGTCTTCAGAGTTGCGTTTAATTCTTTCCAATAAGTCCCAGTTGAATTCAGTAGTCTTCAGCATATAAGAACCAGCACATGAAGTATCGAGCATTGTGCGATCATTGAGAGAAAGCCGAGCATAAAATTTTTGAATAATCATTTCTCTTGAGAGCTCATGATTGGGGCCTGAATATAACATTGAGTTAAGCCTCCCTCAAGCTTGAGCGATGCTTTATCCTTCGCGAGGCCAGAAATTATATATGTAATTATGATCACGATGAACAAGATGCATAGGATAGAACTTCTGGTGAAATTCCAATTTCAATCGTTTATAGTTCCAAGATCTCGTATCATCACATAGCCTATACCATGTCAATGCATCTCCCTTAAAAGATAAAGGGAATACCTTCCTCTTAACAACATCATCGGGAATACTTGCAAGCTTAAATAATCCACAAACTTCATCCACATAGATAAGGTGTAAATCGGGATGCAATGTTCCATCTCCTGCAAAGGGATTAGCTAGCAGTTTCTCTATCATACCCGAAGGAATCTCAAAGTAAACATTTTCAGTAGGTTCAGTAGGTTGAGGAGCAACTCCTTGCTCTACTGGTCGGGGCGAATATGCCCCAAAAAAGCCCCTCAAAGGATTAGTTTCCATAGTAACAAGTGACAGAAAATTTCAGCACACTATATAAATGTTTCCTTACAAAGTTCCACTCACCAAAGGCGCTTCACTCCTCGGCAACGGAGCCAGAAAAGAGTCTTGATGACCCACAAGTATATGCGATCTATCGTAGTCCTTTCGATAAGTAAGAGTGTCGAACCCAATGACGAGCAGAAGGAAATGACAAGCGGTTTTCAGTAAGATATTCTCTGCAAGCACTGAAATTGTAGGTAACAAATAGTTTTTGATAAGATAATTTGTAACGGGAAACAAGCAATGAAAGTAAACAAGGTGCAGCAAGGTGGCCCAGTCCTTTTTGTAGCAAAGGACAAGCCTGGACAATTTCTTATGATGATAAAAGCGCTCCCGAGGACACATGGGAATTATCGTCAAGCTAGTTTTCATCACGCTCATATGATTCGTGTTTGGTACTTTGATAATGTGATATGTGGGTGGACCGGTGCTTGGGTACTGCCCTTTCTTGGACAAGCATCCCACTTATGATTAACCCCTATTGCAAGCATCCGCAAATACAAAAGAAGTATTAAGGTAAACCTAACCATAGCATGAAACTAGTGGATCCAAATCAGCCCCTTAAGAAGCAACGCATAAACTAGGGTTTAAGCTTCTGTCACTCTAGCAACCCATCATCTACTTATTACTTCCCAATGCCTTCCTCTAGGCCCAAATAATGGTGAAGTGTCGTGTAGTCGACGTTCACATAACACCACTAGAGGAGAGACAACATACATCTCATCAAAATATCGAACGAATACCAAATTCACATGACTACTAATAGCAAGACTTCACCCATGTCCTCAGGAACAAACATAACTACTCACAAAGCATATTCATGTTCATGATCAGAGGATTATAAATATGCATTAAGGATTTGAACATATGATCTTCCACCAAGTAAACCAAATAGCATCAACTACAAGGAGTAATCAACACTACTAGCAACCCACAGGTACCAATTTGTGGTTTTGATACCAGATTGGATACAAGAGATGAACTAGGGTTTGAGTGGAGATGGTGCTGGTGAAGATGTTGATGGAGATTGACCCCCTCCCCAGGAGAGGATCGTTGCTGATGACGGTGGTGATGATTTCCCCCTCCCGGAGGGAAGTTTCCCCGGCAAAACAGCACCGCCGGAGCCCTAGATTGGTTTCGCCTCGTGGCGGCGGAGTTTCATCCCGTAAGCTTGCTTATGATTTTTTCCAGGGTAAAAGGCTTCATATAGGAGAAGATGGGCACCGGAGGGCAACCAGGGGGGCCACGAGACAGGGGGCGCGCCCAGGAGGGGGTGCCCCCCACCCTCATGGCCAGGATGTGGGCCCCCTCTGGTACTTCCTTTGCTCAATAACTCTTATTAATTCCAAAAATGACTTTCGTGGAGTTTCAAGACTTTTGGAGCTGTGCAGAATAAGTTTCCAATATTTGCTCCTTTTCCAGCCAGAATCCCAGCTGCCGGCATTCTCCCTCTTCATGATAAACCTTGTAAAATAAGAGAGAATAGCCATAAGTACTGTGACATAACGTGTAATAACAGTCCATAATGCAATAAATATCGATATAAAGCATGATGCAAAATGGACGTATTAGTTAGCACTAATAATAACAGGATATATCTTCTTTTCATCAAGATAAGCATATTTACGAGTGTCAGGTAATGGTTTAAGCTCAAAAACAGGATCACCCTTGGGTGGAGGAGGTTCCCCTAGGATTTCAAAAGGCAAGTTGTGTTTCAAAATAGGTCCCTGTTTAAAGAATACTTCATCTATCTCCCTTCTTTCATTCATAAACATATCATTTTCATGGTCTAGCAAATATTGTTCTAAAGGATCATTAGGAGGCACGGCAATAGAAGCAAGACCAATAATTTCATCCTTACTAGGCAATTCTTTATTATGGGGTTGTCTACGAAATTTAGCAAAATTAAACTCATGAGACATATCCCCTAAGCCAATTGTAACAACATCCTTTTCGCAGTCTATCTTAGCATTAACAGTATTCAAGAAGGGTCTACCAAATATAATGAGACAAAAGTCATCTTGTGGGGAACCAATAACAAGAAAATCAGCAGGATATTTAACTTTCCCACACAAGACTTCAACATCTCTAACAATCCCAATTGGTGAAATAGTATCTCTATTGGCAAGCTTAATAGTAACATCAATATGCATATCTTCTATTTCAGCGGGTGCGATATCATGCATAATTTCTTCATATAAGGAATGAGGTATTGCACTCGCACTAGCACCCATTTCACATAAGCCATGATAACAATGATCTCCTATTTTAACAGAAATAATAGGCATGCCTACAACAGGTCTATGTTTATGTTTATTATCCAGTCTAGCAATTCTAGCAGCTTCATCACAGAAGTAAATAACATGCACATCAATATTATCGGCCAAGAGATCTTTAACCATAGCAATACTACTTAAACTTTAATTTGCTCAGGTGGTGTATATGTTCTAGTATTACTCTTATGAACCATAGTTGAAGCTTTAGCATGCACTACAAAAAAAATACACGTCCGTGATGATACATGTTTGTCACAGTAGGTCGCGTTTTTTGTCATGCATGTACATCCATGACGATTTTATGACAGAATCAAGATAGTCATACCTGTGCTGTCGTAGAAGTGTTCCATGACATTACCAAAATTATCATCAGGAAGTGCCCCCTTCCATGACGATAAATCACGCGTCACAGAAGTGCTTTCGTCAAGGGTGACCGACACATGGCATCCACCATAACGGAACGTCGTTAAGCTATCAGGTCCGGTTTTGGATCCGATAACCCATTAACAGCCCGAACCAATGGGGATTTTCCACATGTAAAATCATCATTGGCCGTAGGAAACACGTGTTGCCTCACCGTTGGGATATATGTCATCCACTCATTGGATAGGAGGCGCCTATGATAGGTCGACACGTGGCACGACCCAACAGTGGCCCATTCCGATGAAAAAGGTCGGCCTAGTAAAAATTAGCAGGCCGACCCATATAAGGACACCTTGTGTCAGGTCCATTCAAGCCCACGGCCCATACAAGATGTGCCAATTCGGCCCGTCAACAGCCCATTAAAGATTTGACACCATTGCAGCCCATCGTCAGTTCGAGCCCGTTAACAGCCCGCTATATATTTGGGCTCAATATCGGCCCGATGAGATTTCGGCCTGTTAACAACCCATTCAATGGATGGGCCAATTTTCAGGATGTACATCTTTCGGCCTTTTAGCGACCCATTTAAATATTGAGCTAATTTCCGGCCCGGTGTGTCTTTCAGCCTGTTGACGGCCCATAAATCTGATGGGCCATTTGTAGTTGGACCTGAGTTTTGGCCTTTTAGCGGCGCATTTAAGTGTTGGGCCAATTTCTGGCCCGGTGTCACTTTCAGCCTGTTGACGGCCCATAAATCAGTTGGGCCATTTGTAGTCCGACCAGAGTTTTGGCCTTTTAGCAACCCATTTAAGTGTTGGGCCAATTCTCGGCCCTGTGTGCCTTTCGGCCTGTTAACAGACCATAAATGAGTTGGGCCATTTGTTGTCGGACCTTAGTTTTGGCCTTTTAACGGCCCATGTCCTTCATGGTCCAATACCAGTTCGGTTTCTCTTTAGGCCTGCTAAAGGACCACAACACAGTTGGACCATTTACAATACGACCTGACTTTCAGCCTCTTAGCGGCCCATGCTCTTCATGGTCCAGTACAAGCCCACTGTCTCTTTCGGCCTGCTAAAGGCCTACAGTATAGTTGGGCCATATGTAGCCCAAACTTAGTGACGGCCTGTTAACGGCCCATGAAATAAATTGGGCCCACCTGTTGCCAGCTTCAATGTCGGCCTGTTAACGACCCGGGAGGTAAGAGGGCCGACCATTAACTTTCGGCCTATTAACGACCCATTAACTTAATGGGCCCACTAAAGTTCATACATGTCTTTAGGACAAATTAGATAATTTGAGCCCATTACGACGAGCAATTATGCACATGACCAAAACCGATCAAACAAAGGTATGGCATATAGGGAATAACGTTGCACATCCAGCATATATTACAGGAAATTACATCCACTGGGCAATCAAAGATTGATGCTAGTGCAAATAAATGATCAAAACCTAACCATCTACAACGTCACAATCTGCAACCTCAGCATAGATGACGCCCATAAGCATGTGGGCAAGTTCTTGCTGCTTTGCTACACTATCTTTGAAAATATTGATCAGTTGTTGTGTCGCACGACTCTGCACCTCTGATTCATCCACCATTTCCATCATTGCTTCAGCCATTAATTGGTTCACAAACATACATTTATTCCGTTGCATTCGAGACAGAGGATACTGAACAGATTCAGATGGCGATTTTGGTAGGCTTGTATTATTGATAGTGGAGAGTGTCTCGACCACTGCATCATAACATAAATTAGGATGAGAACCAAATAGATAAATCATGAGTTATTCCCATATTACCTGGCCTAGATTTACTAGAAAGAAACAATGGGGTTGCCTTGTTGTTTTCAGAGTTTGTCTTCTTATCTTCAGCAGCCTGCACAAAATTAACACACTAGCATTGTTATCATGGGCCAAGTCAAATAATAGGAAAGCAACATTGACACAATGAACGTTTGGGCAACTAGCCTACACCAAATTAACACAATATGCCATAGCTATCATCAGCCAGGTAAGGTAATATGAAAGCAACATTGACACAAGGAATAAATGGGCAACCAGAGAAGCACTACAATTCAGTAATGTGCGTGATATGAGATAGTACACTCATGCAGCAGTATGCAAAACTACCAGGCAGTTTTCCTTACAAAAATCAACATTGACGCCTTTAACATTTTGCTACAACTAATTTTAGATCAGATAAAGGTTAGATTCACGCCGATTAACAAAATACATGCTGATGTAAAAATATAGTGATATACAACAGGTACTTACATCAGCATTGGAGCACAGAGAATTCCCGCAAGATATTTTCCTCGAAAACATCCCAATGGAGGAAGTCTTCTATCGTTTAACCTTATTTTCTAAAAGAGAGATGGGCAAGAAACATGTAGAAAATATGATCAGAATGCTATAAGATTTCATGATGCAAGGATACGCACACGCTTCTTAGAATGGAGTTGACATTCTTTTGCTGGACTGGAGCGGACTAGTTCTTTGGCCACTAGAATCTGCTTATTATCAGTGGGAGTTGGGTTTCTCTGCGCTGGAGCAGTATCTATGAAAAATGGAGTTGGTTTATTATCTCCTAGCATTTTGATCTTTTGCAAAGACCTGATTTGTAACCCTTCAGATTCTAACATAGCCGTCTTCCCCTTGCATGCCTTATATAGAAGAATGGTGATTCAGTTATAAAACATGCTACAGCAGAGATGGAATAGGTACTGGAGAATATAAAGGCATGACATATTGACATGTATTCCCTCCATCCGGAAATAAATGGATGGTTCTAGGCGTATTTCAGTTCTATATACATCCAGTTTTATCCATTTCTGCGACATGTAATCCGGACGGAGGGAGTATGATGTAAGAGCTAGGGATACGACAGGACAACACAGTAAAAAAACACTGAAAACCCACTGCAGAACCAAAGTATTCAAACCCACCGATATGAGATAGTACACTCATGCAGCTGAGGATGCAAAACTACCAGGAAGTTTTCCTTACAAAAATCAACATTATGGCCTTTAATCATACATTTTGCTACAACTAAATTTAGATCAGATAAAGGTTGGATTCACACCGATTAACAAAATACATGCTGATGTAAAAATATAGTGATATACAACAGGTACTTACATCTACATTGGAGCACAGAGAATTCCTGAAAGAATCTCTCCTCATAAACGATACCATTGCAGAAATTCTTCTACCTGTTAAGCTTATTTTCTAAAAGAGAGATGGGTAACAAACATGTAGAAAATATGATCAGCATGCTATAAAATTTCATGATGCAAGGATGCGCACACGCTTCTTGGAATGGAGTCGACATATTTTTGCTGGACTGGAGCGGACTAGTTCTTTGGCCACTGGAATCTGCTTATTATCAGTAGGAGTTGGGTTTCTCTGTGCTGGAGCAGTATCTATAAAAACTGGAGTTGGTTTATTATCTCCTGATGGATCTTTTGCAAAGGCCTTGTTTGTAACCCTTCAGATTCTAACATAGTCGTCTTCCCCTTGCATGCCTTGTATAGAAGAATGGTGCTTTAATTATAAAACATGCGATAGCAGAGAGATGGAATAGGTACTGAAGAATAGAAAGGCATGACATATTAACATGTATTCCCTCCATCCGGAAAAAATGGATGGGTCTAGGCGTATTTCAGTTCTAGATACATCCTTTTTTATGCATTTCGGCAACATGTAATCCGGGCGGAGGGAGTATGGTGTAAGAGCTAGGGATACGACAGGACAACATAGCAAAAAAACACTAGTTAAATGTAAAACTATATGCTAGTGGAATACGTACAGAAATAACTAAGGCAACATACACGTGTATGATTGGGAAACTAAGATGGCATTGCAACAGAGCACTAGAACAACACTTCAATGTAAAAAAACATGGTATGGTAGACAGATGAAGTACATACTGATGAATAACAATGCATAAGATATTAAGAAGCATGATGTCCAAATTAAGAAGATGGCATTGCGATAGAGTAGAATGACAGTACTTGAATTTGAAAACATGTTATCATGAATGGAATAGGTACTGAAAACCAGGAAGCCATGACATATTTGCATGCATGATCAGCATGCTAAGCACATGTCATTGCAACAGAGTAGATACACTCTAGGACATTATATGCATGTTGTACCCATATCCCAGGCCAAGTTAGAGCAAGGACCTTGTGGGGTGAAGAGGATTCATCATCTTTCTGCAAGTCTTCTGAAGAACTGCCTTTACATGTTCCATCATATTGGGTGTCATTGACATCAAGTTTATTGGCCTTTACATTGCTCCATGAGGTTCTTGTGGATATATCAGTGTGTGCAATTATATCTGACATGCATGGAAGACAACTAATAGTTAGATTTATGTAATGAGTGCATGTAGGAGACGACATAAATAGTAGGACTGGGGTTAACTAGAAGCAACAGGTCTCATAAACTAAAGGGAGAACACAGATGAAAGCTGTAGAATATGTATCATTTGTACTCGAGATTAACTAGATGGAACACAAAAGTATTAAAGAACAACATAGGTAATACTAGAAGTGGTATAATACTATAATCACCAGCCTATGGGATAGCATTGGATGATGGATGATAACTATGGAACATCGTTACCTAAAGAACAAGTATCTTAGCTGAACTATGGAACATCGTTAACTCCTCAACCAGACCCGTAAGAGATCACCATGAATATACAGTGAAATGTGATGATCTATTTTCCATGCTTAGATGAATAACAAAGACATAAATGTTGCACACAAGTAAGATGAGGGTACAACCTATCTGGCTGCCATCCATAGGAGTGAGCATCATGTGCTGACTTGTCGATGGCCCTGCAGTTGTTGTGGTTGTCCATGTCGGGCATGCGCATTCGATGCAGGGAACTGTTGAGTGGGGACTATAGCTCCCTTCTGGTGTATGCTTCCCTTGTTGGAGCAGCTGCGGTGAGTCGGAAGACGGTGTGTATGAAGATGCAGATAACGCATAATGTTAAGAACGACATATCTCTTTGATCTGAAGAAGTACACCAAGAGATCAACAGCAAGGTACGAGAGTGGTCACACGTCTGTTGACTGAAGACTAAATTGGGGTCACACGATTTTATTTTGTTTTGGTATTGTCCGATCTATGCTGGATGGCTTGATGGCCGTCTTGTGCCTCCCGGCTGACACTGTTCGGAATCTTCCCCGAAGATCCAGCGACCAACGGCAAAGCAGCCTGCCTCCGTTGTCCATAGCCCCGGCCAAAACCCGGCTCCCCACCCCACCGCACTGTCGTGGTTGCGCCGCCCCCAGGCCAATCCACAAAGACTCCCCGTCATCCAGATCCAGCGGTGGCAGTACCTTCAATCCACGCAACTCTAAAAGATAGCCATCTAAGCGCTGCTTCCGCGGCGAACTTGTGGCCCCGCACCCTTACATTAGACACCAGTCAACCGGCAGCCTAGGAGCTCTACCGCCTCGAGGGGTGCTGCTTCCCATTGGGAATCGATTGGCCCACAATAAAAATTCAGACAACTGACGCCTAAATAAAGTGATTTGAGATGAGGGTGCGACTTATCTGGCGGCATGGTGAAGTAGGCAGGTCCAGATGTCGAGTCGGTGAGGCCGGCACGGTTGCGGTGGCGACCGGCGACAGGGAAATAGCGATGTCGCGACAGTCGATGGCTACGGGGAAGCAGCGCCAGGACTCTGGACGGATCCGAAGTTGGATCCGCTCCGGCGCCATGAACAACGGCGGGGGTGAATCGGCTCTGATGCGGTTCACACGGCCATCGTCAAGGCAGCACCAGCAGCACGAAGTAAGAGGCACACGGCCGAGTGCATGATGGCAAATGGACAGCGTCTCCGGCATTAGGGAGGAGGGAGGCTGTGAAATTGGTGTTGTGGGGGGCACCATGGAGGTGGGGCTGAGGTTTCGCGGCTCGGGAGAAGGGAGCTTCCCGGGGAGATGGTGATTTGGCGCCCACGAGATATGAATGGGGGGCGGGGGGAATTGGGAGGGGAGTGGAACCATGTATTACAGACACATTTGTCTGAAATGTGAGGGGGAGTTACAATTCTACCCTTGCATTTAGGCTTCTCGGCTTGCGTCTGTGTACTGAGGGTCGGGGATAGTAGAGTAACTTTGCTTCTCCCCAAATAGTGGGCGGGAGCGATTTTGGGCGAGGAGGGCGTGTTTTGAACTATAGTGGGCGCGAGCGATTTCAGGCGAGGAGAGCGTGTTTTGAAATAGTGGGCGTGAGCTATTTCGGGCGAGGAGAGCGTGTTTTGCCGACCATAGTTTATTAATTATTCGGCACATGTCATTTCGGCCGAGGAGAAGGCGCGCTTGGATGAAGTTACGAACCTACCCTCGATGTACAACGGGCCAATTGATGTGTGTCCCACATAGGACGGTAATTTCGCGTCTCACATTTATTTGCTCGGGCGAATTCCACCGAGCAGAGAGGATGTTTAACAGTTCGTTCAAATTTTGGGAGAACGAGCATCCACGTCTACCTTACCAAGTCGATTCGAATCAAATTTTGAAATATTAGCTTCACACTTCTTTTTTAGATGGAGAGATGATGCTCGGGAGTAATGTGTTTTTACATGCTCGTTGCTAGCGATTTACTATATGAAAAATAGTTGACCCACTCAAAAACGCGAATCAAACCCAAAATGAAATATCTTGATTCAATGAAATAGCTCGTTCACTAGGTCAAAATAGTGAACTAAATCAAAAATTGAACACCTCAATCGAGTAGCATGTACAGTATTATAGTACTCCATGAACATGTTGAAAGTAAAATTGATGAACTTGTTTGATATACACATATATCCGTTCATGTGTGGATTGCAGACAACATGTTCTCCAGTTTAAATATTTGAATGCAAGTTTATATCGAAACATGGTATATATCAGTCTTTGATGCATAAAACGCGACCTCCCCCTCTCCCGGACTCCTGTTCTCTCTCTCTCTCTCTCTCTCTCTCTCTCTCTGACAATCTTAAGTTCTGTCACACGCATCCGACACAAAAACCTTGTTGGTCCCTCTCCCTTTCTCTCCATCTCTCTCTCTCTCTCTCTCTCTCTCTCTCTCTCTCTTTGTGAGTGTGGGGGGTCTTTCTAGTTCGCATGCATATATACACCA